>NC_082639.1:93286964-93587142 GCF_028023285.1 Balaenoptera ricei
ATCATTTGTCATCTGGAGAAAGCAAATTAAAACCATGATGAAATATCACTATACACTGGTCAAAATAGCTAAAATTTAAAAGGTTGGAAACAATAAATGTCACTGAATGCTAGCTTGGCAATGAGAATTCTCATAGTGATTTTGGAGGTACAAAGTATTAGTATGGCCTCTCCTGGCTTTAGTTGTAATTATAATCACCAGTGTTTATGCAAAGTTTATTATTTTCAAATTACTCACCAGGGACCTGATTAAAAATGGTGTGCATGCTCGTCATTCCTTAGTTCACTAAACTCCTCTGATAACGCACGTTTCCCTTTTCAGTCATGCTACAGGGAGGTAAGAAATCTAAGGAAAAGATAGAAGGAAGAAAAATAAAATTAAAAGAAATTAACACTGCCCAAAGGTACATATGTATCATTATGGTAGAAATTAGGCACATACATCAGAGAGAAGAGAAAAATTCCCATGTTAGGAAACTGCCTATTGCCTACTACAAGTTTGTTCCCAGCCTTCAGTATCTTCAATATATGCTCCATTTGCTGGATCTCTAAGGGTCCTTTAATTCTTCATGACATTGTCACCAGAACCTCCAATATTACTGCTGGTTTTGTATGCAAGTCGGATAAAAAATTACTGTGCAAAAAGAAAATTGGATAAGATTAATTTTACTTACTAAAAATTAATACAAGAAATACAAAATTCATTGCCTATTGCAAATCTTCAGGCCAGTCTGAGGGTAAAAGATTATGTTTTTCTTATATATGCCAATTGTTACTACCACATTACTTCTTAGGTTGAAGTAAAAATGTAGCCAAACCATTAAGGCCATTTCAGTCTCAAAAGTTATGAGCATAGGTATAGATATGGAAATAGTAAAAGTCATAGGAATAGGAACAGATATAGGGATAGATATATAGATGATATATAGGTATAGATATAGATATAGGAGAGTATGCAGATGTGAAAATAGAAGTGAGTGTAGGTATAGGTTTAGGTGTCAAGACTTAGGTATAGGTATTATTATTTTTTTTAACATCTTTATTGGAGTATTATTGATTTACATTGTTGTGTTAGTTGCTGCTGTATAACAAAGTGAATCAGCTATACGTATATATATATCCCCTCCCCTTTGCATCTCCCTCCCACCCTCCCTATCCCACCCGCTAGGTGATCATAAAACACCTAGCTGATCTCCCTGTGCTATGCGGCTGCTTCCCACTAGCTGTAGATTTTACATTTGGTAGTGTATATATGTCCATGCCACTCTCTCACTTCGTCTCAGCTTACCCTTCCCCCTCCCCATGTCCTCAGGTCCATTCTCTACATCTGCGTCTTTATTCCTGTCCTGCCCCTAGGTTCTTCAGAAACATTATTATTATTATTATTATTTTAAAATTCCATATATATGTGTTAACATACGGTATTTATTTTTCTCTTTCTGACTTACTTCACTCTGTATGACAGACTCTAGATCCATCCACCTCACTACAAATAACTCAATTTCGTTTCTATTTATGGCTGAGTCATATTCCATTGTGTATATGTGCCACAGCTTCTTTGTCCATTCATCTGTCGATGGACACTTAGGTGGCTTCCATGTCCTGGCTATTGTAAATAGTGCTGCAGTGAACATTCTGGTACATGACTATTTTTGAATTCTGGTTTTTTCAGGGTATTTGCCCAGGAGTGAGATTGCTGGGTCATATGGTAGTTCTATTTTTAGTTTTTTAAGGAACCTCCATACTGTTTTCCATAGTGGCTGTATCAATTTACATTCCCACCAACAGTGCAGGAGGGTTCCCTTTTCTCCACACCCTCTCCAGCATTTATTGTTTGTAGATTTTTTTGAGATGGCCATTCTGACCAGTGTGAGGTGATACCTCATTGTAGTTTTGATTTGCATTTCTCTAATGATTAGTGATATTGAGCATCCTTTCATGTGTTTGTTGACAATCTGTATATCTTCTTTGGAGAAATGTCTGTTTAGATCTTCTGCCCATTTTTGGATTGGGTTGTTTGTTTTTTTTGATATTGAGCTGCATGAGCTGCTTGTATATTTTGGAGATTAATCCTTTGTCAGTTGCTTCATTTGCAAATAGTTTCTCCCATTCTGAGGGCTATCTTTTCGTCTTGTTTATGGTTTCCTTTGCTGTGCAAAAGTTTTGAAGTTTCATTAGGTCCCATTTGTTTATTTTTGTTTTTATTTCCATTTTTCTAGGAGGTGGGTCAAAAAGGATCTTGCTGTGATTTATGTCATAGAGTGTTCTGCCTATGTTTTCCTCTGAGTTTTATAGTGTCTGGCCTTACATTTAGGTTGTTAATCCATTTTGAGTTTATTTTTGTGTATGGTGTTAGGGAGTGTTCTAATTTCATTCTTTTACATGTAGCTGTCCAGTTTTTCCAGCACCATTTATTGAAGAGGCTGTCTTTTCTCCATTGTATATTTTTGCCTCCTTTATCAAAGATAAGGTGACCATATGTCCATGGGTTTATATCTGAGCTTTCTATCCTCTTCCACTGATCTATATTTCTGTTTTTGTGCCGGTACCATACTGTATTGATTACTGTAGCTTTCTAGCATAGTCTGAAGTCAGGAAGCCTGATTCCTCCAGCTCCATTTTTCTTTCTCAGGATTGCTTTGGCCATTCGGGGTGTTTTGTGTTTCCATAAAAATTGTGAAATTCTTTGTTCTAGTTCTGTGAAAAATGCCATTGGTAGTTTGATAGTGACTGCACTGAATCTGTAGATTGCTTTAGGTAGCATAGTCATTTTCACAATGTTGATTCTTCCAATCCAAGAATATGGTATATCTCTCCATCTGTTTGTATCATCTTTAATTTCTTTCTACAGCGTATTATAGTTTTCTGCATGCAGGTCTTTTGTCACCTTAGATAGGTTTATTCCTAGGTATTTTATTCTTTTTGTTGCAATGGTAAATGGGAGTGTTTTCTTAATTTCACTTTCATATTTTTCATCATTAGTGTATAGGAATGCAAGGGATTTCTGTGCATTAATTTTGTATCCTGCTACTTTACAAAATTCATTGATTAGCTCTAGTAGTTTTCCAGTAGCATCTTTAGGATTCTCTATGTGTAGTATCATGTCATCTGCAAACAGTGACAGCTTTACTTCTTTCCGATTTGGATTCCTTTTATTTCTTTTCCGTTTCTGATAGCTGTGGCTAAAACTTCCAAAACTATGTTGAGTAATAGTTGTGAGAGTAGACAACCTTGTCTTGTTCCTGATCTTAGAGGAAATAGTTTCAATTTTTCACCATTGAGAACGATGTTGGCTGTGTGTTTGTCCTATATGGCCTTTATTTTGTTGAGGAAAGTTCCCTCTATGCCTACTTTCTGGAGAGTTTTTATCATAAATGGGTGTTGAATTTTGTCGAAAGCTTTTTCTGTGTCTATTTGGATAATCATATGGTTTTTCTCCTTCAATTTTTTAATATGGTGTATCACATTGATTGATTTGTGTATACTGAAGAATCCTTGCATTCCTGGGATAACCCCACTTGAACATGGTGTATGATCCTTTTAATGTGCTACTGGATTCTGTTTGCTAGTATATTGTTGAGGATTTTTGCATCGATGTTCATCAGTGATATTGGCCTGTAGTTTTCTCTTTTTTGTGACATCTTTGTCTGGTTTTGGTATCAGGGTGATGGTATCCTGGTAGAATGAGTATGGGAGTGTTCTTTCCTCTGCTGTATTTTGGAAGAATTTGAGAAGGATAGGTGTTAGCTCTTCTCTAAATGTTTGAAAGAATTCGCCTGTGATGCCATCTGGTCCTGGGCTTTTGTTTGTTGGAAGATTTTTAATCACAGTTTCAATTTCAGTGCTTGTGATTGGTCTGTTTACATACTCTATTTCTTCCTGGTTCAGTCTTGGATGTTTGTGCTTTTTCAAGAATTTGTCCATTTCTTCCAGGTTGTCCATTTTATTGGCATATAGTTGCTTGTAGTAATCTCTCATGATCATTTGTATTTCTGCAGTGTCAGTGGTTACTTCTCCTTTTTCATTTCTAATTCTGTTGATTTGAGTCTTCTCCCTTTTTTTCTTGATGAGTCTGGCTAATGGTTTATCAATTTTGTTTATCTTCTCAAAGAACCAGCTTTTAGTTTTATTGCTCTTTGTTATTGTTTCCTTCATTTCTTTTTCATTTATTTTTGATCTAATCTTTATGATTTCTTTCCTTCTTTTAACTTTGGGGGTTTTTTGTTTTCTTTCTCTAATTGCTTTAGGTGTAAGTTTAGGTTGTTTATTTGAGATTTTTCTTGTTTCTTGAGGTAAGATTGTATTGCTGTAAACTTCCCTCTTTAAACTGCTTTTGCTGCATCCCATATGTGTTGGATTGTTGTGTTTTCATTGTCATTTGTTTCTAGGTATTGTTTGATTTCCTCTTTGATTTCTTCAGTGATCTCTTGGTTTTTTAGTAGCATATTGCTTATGCTCTGTGTGTTTGTATTTTTTACAGTTTTTTTCCTGTAATTGATACCTAGTCTCCTAGCGTTGTGGTCGGAAAAGATACTTGATACAATTTCAGTTTTCTTAAATTTACCAAGGCTTGATTTGTGACCCAAGGTATGATGTATCCTGTAGAATGTTCCATGAGCCCTTGAGAAGAAAGAGTATTCTGTTGTTTTTGGATGGAATGTCCTATAAATATCAATTAAGTCTATCTTGTTTAATGTATCATTTAAAGCTTGTGTTTCCTTATTTATTTTCATTTTGGTTGATCTGTCCATTGGTGAAAGTGGGGTGTTAAAGTCCCCTACTATGATTGTGTTACTGTTGATTTCCCCTTTTATGGCTGTTAGCATTTGCCTTATGTATTGAGGTACCCCTTTGTTGGGTGCATAAATAGTTACAATTGTTATATCTTCTTCTTGGATTGATCCATTGATCATTATGTAGTGTCCTTCTTTGTTCTGTGTAATAGTCTTTATTTTAAAGTCTATTTTGTCTGATACGGCAATTGCTACTCCAGCTTTCTTTTGATTTTCATTTCATGGAATATCTTTTTCCATCCCCTCACTTTCAGTCTGTATGTGTCCCTAGTTCTGAAGTGGGTCTCTTGTAGACAGCATATGTATGAGTCTTGTTTTTGTATCCATTCAGCCAGCCTCTGTCCTTTGGTTGGAGCATTTAATCAATTTACATTTAAGGTATTTATCGATATGTATGTTCCTATTACCATTTTCTTAATTGTTTTGGGTTTGTTTTTTTAGGTCTTTTCCTTCTCTTGTGTTTCCTGCCTAGAGAAGTTCCTTTAGCATTTGTTGTAGAGCTGGTTTGGTGGTGCTGAATTCTCTTAGCATTTGCTTGTCTGTAAAGGTTTTAATTTCTCTGTCAAATCTGAATGAGATCCTTGCTGGGTAGAGTAATCTTGGTTGTAGGTTCTTCCCTTTCAACACTTTAAATATGTCCTGCCACTCCCTTCTGCAGAATTTCTGCTGAAAGATCAGCTGTTAACCTTATGGGAATTCCCTTGTATATTATTTGTTGCTTTTTCCTTGCTGCTTTCAATATTTTTTCTTTGTATTTAATTTTTGATAGATTGCTTAACATGTGCCTTGGAGTGTTTCTCCTTGGATTTTTCCTGTATGGGACTCTCTGTGCTTCCTGGACTTGATTGACTATTTCCTTTCCCATATTAAGGAAGTATTCAACTATAATCTCTTCAAATGTTTTCTCAGTCCCTTTTTATTTCTCTTCTTCTTCTGGGACCTCTGTAGTTTGAATATTGGTGTGTTTAATGTTGTCCCAGAGGTCTCTGAGAGTGTCCTCAATTCTTTTCATTGTTTTTTCTTTATTCTGCTCTGTAGTAGTTATTTCCACTATTTTATCTTCCGGGTCACTTATCTGTTCTTCTGTCTCAGTTATTCTGCTGTTGCTACCTTCTAGAGAATTTTTAATTTCATTTGTTTTGTTGTTCATCATTGTTTGTTTGCTCTTTATTTCTTTTAGGTGCTTGTTAAACGTTTCTTGTATTTTCTTCATTCTATTTCTAAGATTTTGTATCATCTTTACTATCATTACTCTGAATTGTTTTTCAGGTAGACTGCCTATTTCCTCTTCATTAGTTTGGTGTGTGGGTTTTTACCTTGCTCCTTCATCTGCTGTGTGATTCTCTGTCTTCTCATTTTTCTTAACTTACTGTGTTTGGGATCTCCTTTTCTCAGGCTGCAAGTTCATAGTTCCCATTGTTTTGGTGTCTGCTCTCAGAGGGTAAGGTTGGTTCAGTGGGTTGTGTAGGCTTCATGGTGTAGGGGACTGGTGCCTGTGTTCTGGTGGATGAGGCTGGATCTTTTCTTTATGGTGGGCAGTACTGTGTCCAGTGGTGTGCTTTGGGGTGCTTTTGACCTTATTATGATTTTAGGCAACCTCTCTCCTAATGGGTGGGGTTGTGTTCCTGTCTTGCAGTTGTTTGGCATGGGGTGTCCAGCACTGGAGCTTGCTGGTTGTTGAGTGGAACTGGGTCTTAGCTTTGAGATGGAGATCTCTGGGAGAGCTCTCGCCTATTGATATTACTTGGGGCCAGGAGGTCTCTGGTGGACCAGTGTCCTCAACTCGGTTCTCCCACCCTAGAGGCTCAGGTCTGACACCCACCCAGAGCACCAAGACCCTGTCAGGCCCACAGCTTCTAGAACGAGCAGAGCTCACGATTCTTCCCCATCCACAATCCACAGGGGTTCATCTAGCCAAGTGTGCTGCTCTGCCTCTTTCAGCTCACTGATCCCAATCCAGTGTTCTTGCACATTGCATGCATTTAAGACACTCCAGGGGGAGCCTCTGCACATGTGAAGCAAAGTCCCGGAGCAACACCACACCGTGTGCGACAGTTGGCAGGCAGGATATGGCAGCAGTCTTTGCTTCCGGGGGCAGGAGGAGGTTAGCAGTTATCGGTATAGGTATTGTTATATACAAAATGGGTAAGAAATGTAAAATAATAAGAATTATAAAGAGTAAGGCACTAGTTTTGTAGAAATCTGTGCTAAGCATTAAATCTACTGCCAGTCATCTTAGATACCCAATGATAAAAAGCTTAATAAACCCTTTTATTTTTATTTAGTTATATTTTTGTTGAAACATAGTTGATTTACAATGTTATATTAGTTTCAGGTGTACAACATAGTGATTCATTATTTTTATAGATTATACTCCGTTTAAAGTTATTACAAAATAGTGGCTATATTTCCTTGTGTTGTACAAAATATCCTTGTTGTTTATAACAAAAAAATTGTCTACTATTTAAGGGAGATTTGTTCTTTTATTTTTTAAACAAATTTCTAGACGAGTTTTGTCATGTGGTGCTTTAAATAAGGAACAGAATTATATAATGAATAATGTTTTAAGCAGCAGTTTTTCAGCATCAGTCCTTAAAGGCCTGGCCCAGTTAGTGAACCGCTCGATGGTTAAGTCAACAAGCAGATGTCTGCTGACAGTCAAGTAATTGTGATGTTATATATAGCCCTGCAGGGCTAAGGGTGGAAACAAGGAGCTGATAAGCAGGGTTCTCTAGATCTGGTCAACTAAAGTTCCAAGGACTCAGTAATCAGCCATAAATCATGTATTTTAAACGCTTAAGCTTAACTTTTATATGTATTTCTATATGCTGTGACTCCATATAGTGTAAAATTACAAAAATAAAGCTGAAATTCAGAAATGCAAAGAAGATAATGCTGTTATATTTTTGATAACTTTGCTAGTCTGCTTCTCAAGCTGTGAACCATTTTATCTGGGTCCTTCAATGCCTGGAGAACCTCCCCTGTCAATTCCAACCCACGTAGCTTCTTCTGATGCTGGGGATCTCACTGAAGCCTGCCTATGACCTCCCATTGATCTCTAGCTGTCTGCCTTGAAGCCATAGGCCACAGAATTACTTTGTGCCGTCATTCCCCAGCCTCCCTGATCCTATACACGTACACATACACATACACACCCAGTCAGAGATAACACTCGAGGATAAGTTACCATTTGGCATCAGAAGCTACATTTTGGGTTCCCCACGGGACAGATGGAGAACTCTGGATCCCTATTACAGCATTCAAACTCAAACTAAGGGAAACTGAAAAGTAGAAACTCAGATCGTCTGTCCCTGCCTCCTCACCACACCACCATTTTTACTCTGTTGGAGACTCTCCTTTACACATGGTCACAGTTTGTCCCTGAGAAGCACTGTTCATTTACCTCCATGGAGATCCCTATGGAACGTGGGACACCAAACCCTCCACTTGGAATTTCCATCACCCAGTCTAACACTTCTTTCCCATTAGCATGTTGTCTCTGGAAAAGTGCCTGTGTTACAGAACACTTTCCAATCTTCTCTTTGCTTCAGTTTCTCAACCAGTAGCTCTTCCTTTCACCCTTGCCATTGGACAAGGAATTGTCCCTTGTCACATTCTTGCTCAAGTGGCATTTGTCTTTTCTCTTTCCTGGGGCCATCCTGTCAGTGTGTGACAAACCTGCTTCAAAAGGAAGAGGAATAAAAAGTATACATGTTCATTCAGTACATACAAAATATCTTAATTATACTGAATTCATTTTTCAGCTTATCCCCTATCCATATTGCTGCCTCTGCCATAACAATTTGGATACTTTAAAATTTTAGATGACACCTATAGAGCAGTTAAAAATTTTTCTGGCTTTGGAGAGAAAACACACAAGTATATTTCCTAGATAACTGAGTCATACCCATTGAGTCCAATGCTTTTGAATTAATGAACAATTTTAATGCAAACATTTGTGGAATAAACATTATATCATCTTTTCTTCATAAACAGATTATTAAACATAATATTTATGAAAACATAAATATTTCCAGAAGATTTTTATTAAAGTAAGCAATTGCATAATGATATAATATGGTAATATCCCCAGAAATCTTTGAAAGATTGTATAAGGCTTTTGCTCCTACAGTTATTGGCTGTGTATTCCTACATGTTTGGTACACTTTTTTTTAAACCTCTTCTTACTGTTGATAATGTACCTGTCTATTAATTACTTTCCACTTGATAGAAAGCAGCAAAGGCAAGATTCAAAACCTTGTCTACTTGACTCAAAATCTCCTGTTTTTCTAACTGTAACATATTGCGCATGAAAACTGTAAGTCTAACACCATAAAAGCTCTAAAATCACCTTATTCTAAAATCAGTATGAAACAGTTTTAGTGCTAGTAAATTGTAAAATGGGTTCCAGTACCTGTTGAATGAGCTGTAGTTGGATCATATTCCAGATAAAGAAGACTATTATATAAATATCCTCCAGATCAATAAGATGACAGTCCATGTATACTATTTATGAAGATAAATGAAAGTTCATTAAATATTAAGAATTCTTAGGAAAAAAAAGTGCTACATCAATTGATATAATAGAAACCTTTCTGGAGAGTCATGAAATCAGGTGTGTAACTCCTCTTCTTGATGGAGTCTCATTCAATTAAGTAGATTTCTCTATAGATGAGAGAGTAAGAAATTGATAGGAAAAAGTCAGGAAAGTCATATAAACATAAAAGTGCTATACTAGGATTTCATATAGACCCATTATACATGTCTGGAATTCAGACTTCTGTTCTTTTGGAGGAAAAGATTCAAGACTTCCTTCCTGACTAAGGTAAATGTCCCTTCCCTGTATCCATTCCGTTTCATTAGAGCACCTTTAAGAGATATTTATCACAATATTTAGCAAATAGAATCTTAATTATTGATTTAACTATTTTCTTCCTCTTCCTTATCTGTGTGCTGTTGAAGGCAGAAATGTTTTTCACCTTCGTTTATCTAGTTTCTAGTAAAATGCCCAGATCCGGACCATTATTTACTGAATTATTTCAATTCAGTTTATTTAATGAATATTTAAACCTTCAAAAAATCTGGCATGATTTTCCTGCTTAAAGAGAATTTTGAACTGATAACATATTGAATATTTTCTTTCTTTCTGTGAAATATATTTGCATATATATTCCCATCACTGCCAATGAATCTGAGGTAGACCAATAGCATAAATCAATACACTGGTGAATCCAGGTTCAATTCTTATTGCATACATTTGTGCTCACTTCCCCTCACTAATTTCACATGGCTAAAATAAGTTCTCCCTAACGTTCTATGCAGAAACAATAAGGAGTCAATCCATGTATTTTTCAGAATTTACTCTTTAAACATTTGCTGCAATACTTAATAGGTGCAATTGTTTAGGTTTTTTAAAAATCTTACATGTCATAGTGTAGGTCCAAAAAGAAATAGTCAAATTAACATCCTAAGCACAGTGGTCAACATACAGTCCTGTCCCTACAATTCTTGTTTAGCTTTAATTAACACTTTTGAATTATTCCCTTCCTCTAACTGTGGAAGTATTTGTCTGATTGTTATTCAAGCCCTCAAAATGTGATGCCAGTCACACTCTCCAATCTTAAATCTCCGAGCTTCCTTTCACAAATTTTTGAACTAGGTAAATTCTTTAAATGTTTTTCCTCACACATGTCCTGAGGTACAGTCTAGATCCAAGCTAGAAAACAGAAGAAGACAGTGAAGTTTGGATTTGCCCCAGGTTCAAATCCTAGTCTAGAAAATTATTAGCTATGAACTTCTGTGTTTTAGTTTTCTCATCTATAAAATGGAAGAGATGTTATTTACCTCATGTAGCTCTATTGATATTGAGGAGAAAATATCATGTTTAAAGCATCAGCATGATGTCTAGCTATAGAGTGCTCAGAAAATGCTAGTAATTGGTACTAATGGTGCTATCAGCATCCCTAGCATTATCCCCACACTCATGGTATTCCCTCTGTTTGGAATTATGTGCTCTGCATCTTTAACATATCAAATTCTTTTTAGTCTTTAGAATCTAACAGCCATCTCATTTTTTAAAAATGTAAAAAAAAAAAATTAAAGCACTAAACTGATTAGATCTCTCACTCTTTTGAGTCCCTATAGGAAGAGACTGTGTTGCTTTTATAGACGTCACTATATCTGCCTGATATTATAGTAATTCATATACATGCTTTACAATGTTTATCATTTATTTTTGTTTCCTATGAAGCAAGTAGAACAGAGATGTATAAGTTTTAAGTTCTTGCAAGTCTACTTTCTATCCACAATAACTGTAATGAAGAGAGTTTGAACTGACTTCTACCCAACTCCTTCCCCACTTTGGATCTTTGAGACAGGAAAATCAAAAGAGAAAACTCCCTACCAAAAAAAGGAAGATGTTTAGGGACAGATTAAGAAATTTTATGTATATAAATCACATTCCATAGAATTTACCCTTTTGAAGTATACGGTTCTGTGGATTTGGTTATATTCACAGAGTTGCTCAGCCAGCACCACTATCTGATTTTAGAATATTTCTTTGTGTCCAAAAGAAATCCCATAACCATTAATAGTCACTTTCCACTCTCTCTTCTCCCTAGCCTCTGGTAACCACTAAATCTATTTTCTGTCTCCATATATTTGCCTATTCTGCACACTTAATATAAATGGAATTATACGATATGTGGCCTGTTGTCACAGGCTTATTTCATTAGTATAACGTTTTCAAGGTTTATTCATGTTGTAGCATGTATCATTTCTTTATTCTTTTTATAGCTGTGTAGTATTCCATTTTATTGATACACCACATTTTGTTTATCCACTCATCAGTTGACATTTGTGTTGTTTCCACTTTTGGCTATTAGGAATAATGCTACTATGAGCATTTTTAATTTCTAAAAAACCCTCACCAGTATTTGTTAGTTCTCTTTTTGTTTTTAGTTATCCTAGTGAGTGTGAAGTGGTATGTCATTCTGGTTTTACTTTACATTTCCCTAATGACTAATGATGTTGATCAAATTTACATATGCTTATTGGCCATTTGCATGTCATCATTCAAGAAAAGTCTATTCAAATCATTTGTTCATTTTTAAACTACACTATTTTTCTTTTAATTTTGTATTTATACATTTTGAATGCAAGTCTCTTATCAGATATATGATTTGCAAATATTTTCTCGCATGCTATGGGTTATCTTTTTACTTTCTTGATGGTGTCCCTTGAAGCACAAGTCTTTTTTTGTTTTAAATTTTTATGCTTTTAATTGATGTCTAATTTGTCTACCTTTTATTTTGTCAGTTTTGCTTTTAGTATTATATCTAAGAAATCATTGCCGAACCCAAAGTCACAAGATTTACTCTTATTTTTTATCTAAGATTTTTATAGTTTTTGCTTTTAGATTTAGGTCTGATCCAATTTGGGTCAATTCTTATACGCAGGGTGTGAGGTAGAAGTCCGAATTTCATTCTTTTGCAGTGGATATTGAGTCCCACCATCGTTTGATGAAAATAACTATTCTTTCTCAATTGAATTTTCCTGGCACCCTTGCCAAAAATCAATTCATCATAAAAGTGAGGGTTTATTTCTGGACTCTCAATTCCATTCTGATCTATATGTCTATTCTTATGCCAGTACTATGTTGTCTTGATTACTGTTGCTTTCTAATAAATTTTGAAAGTGAGTCTTTCAGATTTGTTCTTTTTCATGACTTTTGTTTGTTATTCCTGGTCCCACACATTCCCATATGAACTTTAAGATCAAATTGTGAATTTCTGGAAAAAACAAAGCCAGCTTGGACATTGATAGGAATTATGTTGAATACGGGACTTTGTTTTTATATATATATATATATATATATATATATATGTTTGTAACTGTTATGTATTTCTGAAGGATTATCGTTTTATCATTATGAAATGATTTTCCTTGTATCTAGTAACAGTTTGTCCGAAAGTCTTGTTTTTTTTTTTTTTTTTTGTATAGTTATATCCACTCTAACTCTGTTTTGCATACTGTTTGCATGGTATTGGTATATATTTTCCCATTCTTTTACTTTCAACCTATTTGTGTATTTGAATCTAAAGTATGGCTTTTGTTAAACATCATAAAGTTTGATAATTTTTTAATGAATTCTGCCAAACTTTATTTTGATTGGAATGTTTGCTCTATTTAACTTACATTAAGTACTGATAGTGTAGGATTATAGTCTGCTATTTTCTATTTTTTTCTATATGTCTTATATCTTTCTTATTCCATTCTTCTAGTACTGCTTTCTTTTGCATCAAATAATTAAATTCTAGTATTCAATATTTTCTAGTGTTCTATTTTAAATTCCTTCTTGTTTCTTTTACTATTTGAATTATTTTTTATTTTACTGGTTGCCCTGGGGATTGCATTAATTTTTGTTGTGGACTGAATGTCTGTATTCTCCCCACCCCAAACAGTTTCATATGTTCAAGTCCCATTCCCCAACATGATGGTATTTGGAGGTTGTGTTGTTGGGAGGTAATTAGATTTAGATGACGTCATGGGGGCCCTACCTTATGAGAAGAAGAGAGACCAGAACTTATTCTTTCTGTGCATGCATGAATATGAGGTCATGTAAGCACACAGTGAGGTGGTGGGCATCTACCAGCCAAGAGAAGAGACTTTAGAATGAAACCTATCTTGCCAGCCTCTTAATCTTGGACTTCTCAGCCTTCAGAACTGCAAAAAATAAATTTCCACTGTTTAAGCAACTCAATCTATGGTATTTTGTTATGGCAGCCTGATAAGAATAAGACAACATCTTAACCTAAAACAATCTCATTGAATTAATACCAGTGTAATTTCAGTAGTGTATAAAAACCTGTGTGCAATATAGCTCTGGTCCGTCCACTCTTCTTGTGCTATTATGGTCATATAAATTAAATCTTCATACATTACAAACCCATCAAAATGGTTTAATCATTATATCCTCTGCAGTTGCTTCTTAAATCAGAGAAGCAAAGAGGTTACAAATAAAAATGAATTAACTGTCTTTTATATGTAACGCCATAGTTACCTTTTCTGATACTTTTAATTGTGTGAGTATGTGTGTGTGTGTTTGTGTGTGTGTGTGTATGTGTGAGCAGATTTGAGTTACTGTGCAGTGTAATTTCATTTCAACCTGAAAACTCCTTTTAGTATTTCTTGTAGTGACAGTTTATCTCAGCCTTTGTCTGGAAATGTCTTAATTTCCCCTTCATTTTTGAAGATAGTTTTGTGACATATAGAATTCTTATTTGGCATTATTTTTCTTTCAGCACTTGGAATATGTTATCCCACTTAATTCTTTGTCATGTGTGGCCAGTGAAATGTATGCTCAGTTTGATTAGTAGTCAGCTAATGATTGAGCAGAGATTTCCTTAAATGCCTTTTAACTAGTAAGGCTCCATCCTTTGCTAAGGGTTTTCTGTGTATGTTGGGACACAACTTCAGTACTTTAGCAATTTGCAACTTTGCCTTACCTATAACTTCCTGATTGCACAGGACCTCAAGGTCAGCCACTGGTCAGAGATGGGGCCTTCTCAGTCCTTTCCTATGTATGCACACACTCCTGGACATGAGAATGTCCTTCTAGATCCTTAGGAATATGTCATAACTTTTCAAAGCCATTGTGGGTAACTAATTTCACAGATTTTTCTTGTAAGTTTTGCTAAGTTTCTTGTTTGTCCAACTGGTATTGCCTCCTTAGGCAGCTGCAATGTTAAACCATTGTTGCTGTTTTTTTTTTTTTTTACAAAACCCTGGGGATAGGGCTTTTCTCACTGAGTGGGCTCTGAATCATATCACATAAAGACAAGCCCTGGGAGTGGGTCTTCTCCAGAGAGCTAATATACAAGTCAAATAACAATTCTCTGAGGAACTTTCTAAGGATCTTCAAACCGATTTGGCATTCTTCAGTTACTCCTAGACTGATTTTCAAAGCCGACTTGGTTGCATGATTAATGGTTTTCAAGTCTACCCTGGAGCTGCAGAGAAAAGGATGGGAAAAGGACAAATTAAAATGCCACAAAACTCCCTGTTCTTCCCAAGATCATTATTTTCCTTAAGAAAATAATCCTCAGAATGTATCGATCCTTTGTGAATTACTAGGATTCAAAAAAGTTGATACTGACCATTTTTGTCAGTGTTCTCATTTCTTTTATGGGAGAGTAGATCTTTGTATGTCCTTACCGTGCCATTCCAAAAAGTAAAATGGATTTCAATAGAAAGGAAGAAATATATACCTGAAAGGTAAAATAGGTATTAAAAATTTCAGAATAAAAAAAAATTATATTTATACTGGTAGATGATAAATATGAACACAAAAGTTATCCATAAAGTGGGTTTTTAGAGATCAATTAGTGGTTTTGCAGTGGCAGGAAAAAATAATTTTAAAACTGCATTGGACGGGAAGTTATTGACAATTGGTGCATTCTAGTAATGTTGCACACTATTTTTCTATTTTAATTATTTTTCTCAAAACTCTAAAATATACACCCGCATGTGTATATTTTAACCTATGTGACTGTGTATATACTGGGCCAAATATATAAATGAAGATAAAGTGATTTTTCTTCATAGAAAAAGAACACATGCCTTTCAGCTTTAATAGAACTGATCACAGAAGGTGAATTAGTACACCACAGAGGGCCATAATGGTTTTGAGATAGTAATATTGAATAATCAAGTATATCATTTTTCAGAGTTGTTAATTTATTGTCCAATCTATAAGACTGATCCACTATTTAAAATTTTCTTTTGAAATTTTTACCTAATAAATTTCTGGATGCCTCAGAAGAGATGAATGAATACTTTTCTAAAAGGAATGTTTGAAATTGTACTTGTGCATAAAAGCTTTTTAGTAAGTACTGTCTTTAGCCACCATATACACTCGTCTTCTTGTGTGACCCTGATCGCCTACCCTGCCACTATTCAATTAACCTGTCACCCTATGTTCCAACAAAGGACACAGAGGTTTACACATCATAAATGACTCGCAAGTGAGCTCACTCAGCTGTGGTAAATACATTATGTGTGCCTCGTACAGAAGGGGAACTCATAAAGATACAATTCTACTATCCCTTTGTGTTTAGGTAAATTTCTCTCAGTAATCCAATTCACCATGCTCTCTCAACTCCCAACAGTCTCTCTTGTCAAAATAAGTGACCATAACAAAAGAATATTAGACTTTGTTATGCTGTATTCCAATCACATTTATTCTTGTACTCCAGGGGAGCCTTTAAATGGCTATTAACAAGCTATACCGATATTTTATTAAGAATGCTTGTTCTCAAATCTTTTTTTTTTCTTTTGTTTTTCTTTTTTTGGTACTACTAGCAGGGATCTTACACATAACTTTCTAAATATAAGCCATGTTAGTGTCCTTACTCTGCATGCATATGTTTGTCTTTTAATGCTCAGGTAATGTCCTCAGCATTTTGTTTCTTTTTAATTTGAGATTTCTTCTTCATCTTTACATATGTGAAAGGAATGGGTACAAAGGTTAAGTGTGATAGGCACATGAAAGCAGATTCTTTAACTTGCTGATTTAGGGGTACTCAAGATCATCAACTCATTGAGGAGTCTGCTTGTGTAATATATTTTAAAAGCTGTCTCTTTTTTTTAAGTCTGAAGAGCTACTTTCTGCTTCATTGTTTTGCTTATGTAAATATAATTAATTCATTAACTCTTGCCAGAAAGCAATGTGACTGATATTAAGTGATTTTTCTACATGGAATTTCAGAGATCATTTTTTTACTGTCCAATTAAGAGGCAATTTACTGCTAATCATAGAGCCATCTGTGTGAAGCTCAGTGTCCTTCAGTCTGAAAAATGAGGAGTTTGTATCTCATACTAGAAGGAGTAATGCAACCCATCCTTCCCACAGGGAGGAAGTTTTGGAATCTCACAAATCTGGAATTTCAATCCTGAATTAATATTTACTATCTATAAGACCTTTACTGAATTATTTTACCTTTCTGAGCCTCAATTTCCTCATCTGAAATACAGGGTTGATGGTATTATTTATTTTATGGGTTCCTTGTGAGGATAAGATGAGATAATGTTTTAAATTCCAAGAGCCTGGGAAAGTATACAGTGGGTAACAGATATGTGGTTAAAATTTTTTTTACTATATATATATTTCCACTTCTTAAGACTCTCCTCTCTCTCTTTCTTGCTCTCCTTCTCTTGTACATTTTCTATCTTACTCTCTCTCTCACTCTGACTCACCCATTCACACACACATATGCAATGTAATACAAATAAATAGACTTCATTATATTGGGACAAATACATATATCTTCTTTACCTGAAAATAAGGTTTTACTTATTCCATTATCATTAGCATTTATAGAAAGCCTATTTTCAAATGAGTGTGCAAAACAAAATCAAGTGACTAATTAGTCACTTTCAGATGCTTTTTGAGAAGGCATTGAATTCTCAGTGATTTTTATTTTGTTTCTTAACCCATTACATTTATTATTTTTTCACACACTGTCAATTGGAAGATTACTAAGGAATATTAATCTATGAACTAAAAGCACCTACATTTAGTTAACTCTTAAGTAAACCATGAGGAAAACCCACGAAATCAGGACTGGGAAGGAGCAATAGTGAAATAAGGGTTTTGCTTCTTTTGTTCTTGCTATCGTTATTATTTTAATAGTATATATTTCCTGCTGACTATACTTTATGTTAGTTTTCATACTGTCACTCAAGAATTTAGCTGTCTTTGACAATAGCTCAGAAGAAAATTTATTTGAATCACTATTTTTATACCTTCATTAGACTGAAACTATCAAGGACACAGAGTAACACACAGTAGATTCTCAGTAAATATTTATTGAAATACTGGTTAAATGAATTAATGAGTTAATGAATTATGGAAAAATACACCTATGACATCAAGTTCCCAATAAAGTGTTCAAAGCAGCTGTGCAGCTAGAACAGAAACCTCATATACTCTTTACTTCCATTCTTTGATTTCCAAAGATCATTTAAGAGTCTCTCTTCTTAGCAAGACCTCTGTTACTCATAAGTTGCTTCATATATTAAAGATATATTGCAGTTTAATTAAAAGTTTAAAAATAATACAGGGTAATACAGGATGATTTTGTTCACCTAACAGAAAAATTATTAGAATTTTATTTTTTAAACCTACAAACTCACAGTTAAGTGCTTCTGAAACTTTAATATCCAGATAAATTACATCGAGATTCTTCAGCATGTAGATTCTGATTTAATAGGCCTTGGATGGGACCTAAAATTCTTAATTTCTAACCAGCTCCCAGATAATGTTAGTTCTGCTAATCTGGGACCACACTTTGAGTAGCAAGTAGCAACTCAGTCTCAGAAATTTTAGTTTAAATGCGGAGGAGGGTCAAGCAAGCCCAAGATTAAGCAGGGAGGAGACACAGTTGTATTTAGATAAAGGAGTACTGAACAGGGTGAGCTAAAAAATACAATTGGAATCAGGAGGACTAATGCTCTAAGTGAAGTGGACTAAGGCCGGAGTAACTGTAGCTGTAGAAAACTGGTTACGAGCTGGGGACTCAGAAAAACCAGGAAGCAAGGAAATTTATTGTACTAGGCAGAGAGAGGATGAGCAATTGGTCCTAGAAAATATAGTTCCCATGAGAATCGACCAAATGAAACAATATTATTATAAACTATTACTCTTTATTATTTGTTTTAATCTGGAGACATCGAAGTCTACATGGATTCATCTCCAACATCAATGTGTGTGTGTGTGTGTTTTAATTTTCTGTTTTAAAAAAACATGTTCAATAATGAACAGTTTTATCTCCCCAATGTCAGAATTTATCTTCAAATATTCCTAAATATTGGCTGTGTTCATTTATTCATCCCTTGAATATTTAATGAAAACCACCACTCATTCCTAAATGTTTTTGTAAACTAAGAATGTTGCCTGCCATTCAAATTCTATAAGGATTTAGTCATTAATCACTACAGTCAATGACCTATAAGTACTCTCAAAAGGAATTTGGGATGAAGCATTCTATGTTTTGGTTATATGGGCCCCTAGAAAGTTGAAATGCATATCTAAGGAAGAATTTCAATGACCCCAGATTCTTGCATCTTCCCTTACATAGATAAGCACTAAAAATCATTAACTGAGATTTCTGATCCATGTAACTAGCAGCAAACTTTTACCAAGATATATGCTTGACTACATGTATTTTCCAACCAAAAAAATCACATATATATTGGCTCCTGCCCCTTCAATATAGTTCCTGAGAGCAATCTGAGAGGTTGTCTCCCTGGCTATAGTCCTCAGTAAGACACTGAATAAATTCAACTCACAGCTCTTACATTGTGCTTTTTTTTTTTTTTTCCAGTCAACAATCTGATATTTTTAAACTAGATTGTAAGCATCCCTTTGCCAATAATTAGAATTTTTGCTTATTTTTTGTTTCATTTATGTATAGTTTAACACCTGGAACAGAGTTTAAAAATCCATTCTTTATAAAATGTTCTGCAATTCAAATCAACAATGATTCAAGTATAACTCTCTCATCCTTTATTCAAAATCAATGATTTTATGATTTTGATCTTTATATGTGCTTCAGAACATAATAAAGTATCAGGAAAACTGCCCTTTTTTTTTGCTCCTCGGGCTTATCCCTTAGGAAATCCTAGAATTAAAAAAGTAATCATCTGCAATCATCAAAACCACTTCACTTATTGAAGGCCTTGTTAATCTTATACCTGGTTGTTAGGATGATGTGTCTTGATTACTTGGAGTAAATAAAGTTATTATTATTTTTTTGCCACTGGGCAAATTGTCTTAAAATACAAAGCTGTAGCCATTCTTTTCATATTTTTTGTCATTGTATGAAAATGTCTTTCTAATAATATTAAATACAACAATAACTTGTACTGAATATGAAAAGCTTTGGCTCAAAATTATTGGTTAATATATGTTTCTTTACAGAATTTTACAGAATTGTAATTATCTTTACCTGTCATTTTTGGCAATTCAAAAATCTCTAAAAAGACTAAGGTAAAACAACTACAACAAATCAAAGATGTAAGAAATTGTTGAGACTGAAAAACACAATCTGTGTGCTAATCTCAAGGGAAGAATAGTTAGACACCTCAGGTTTAAACAATACATTTGTTATGGAAGATTTTTGGTGGAAGTACATGTTACCAAAATGTACTGTTTGGGGAGTTCCCAGCCCAGCTTACCAACTATTTTCCCAGTAGGAGATTTTACTGCTTTTAAAATGATAAGATAAAATAGCACTTTGCAGTACACATATTTTTAAACGAAATAAATAAGCAGAATCTAGTTTGTGTACAATAAGGAAGTAATGCAGTGATGCCAGAAAATTCACATCAAGGTTTTAAATTCTTCCCTTTTTTTTTCTTTGCATTTGCTGATTCCTGCTGGATATAGTAGGTGTGTTTATTACAGGTGGAGTAAAATTAAGATACACTGAATATAGTAAAATAGGTATATCATGCCAGGATACTTAACTCCTAAGCCAAGTAAATATGTACTCCAAGGTAAAATTGAATCTCTGCATCAGAAAGTTTATTTCATTCTTCTTGGGAAAATATCCTTTCCAAATATTTTTAGTTTAATAGTCTTTAACACATAACTTTAAAAGATGGATTTTAGTTTTTATCAAACTAACCTTGAGATATTTGATGTGTACTAGGTAATCAAAGACTTGGAAAAACGGTCAATATGTATATTTTAAAATCAGTCAATTGCAAGCAACTTCCGTTATCACTTATATTTTTCATGCTTGTTTCTTCTAGCATTTTATTTTGTTACTTCTTTTCACTTGGAGAATAAGAGAAAGCCAAGCAATATATCGAAAATTAATACTCATAGAATAAGAGGCAGTAGAGAACCAAAAGATGCAGTTTCAAGAAAGTGGAGGTGCCAGTCAATAAGGTCATAAGCCGTAGACTGGTGTGTGGAGATCACTGCAAATACTGTCAGTAGAGTGGTAGGGACTGAAGTTAAACTGCATAGGTTGGGAAGCAATGTGTGGTTTGGAAGCAGAAAAAGCAAGTCTAAAAAACTGTACTTAGAATATCAGAAATATAATAGGTGCTCAAGAACAGTTTGCCAGAGTTTGATAGTAGAGGGAAATGTATATAAAATGAGAGCTTGAGGTGGAAGAAAAGTTGCTTCTAGATTGTTTTAGGAGAGGAGAGACTTAAAGTTTTCTGATGAGCTGCCAACAGAGAGGGCGAGAAGAAAAATAGAAGGGAGAGAATAATTAATGGTGTAAAATACCATTGAGAACAATTTGGACAAAGAGAAAAGATAGAGAAAGTTGGAGACAAAAGCTGGAGAGAATATGAAGCATTTGCACTATGTGTTCATTTGTTTGTGTCTCTTAATGTGGGCGATTGATTGCAAAAATGGCTTCAATTCTCCACCCCTCCCTGCACCCACAGGCTTTAAATATGATTTTACAGCACTTTCCATCAAGAACGGAGTCTACTTCCCCATCCTTTGAATACTGTTCTTATAACTTCTTTAATTAATAGAATGAAGCTGTTGTGAAAGTAAGTCATTTCTAACCTTTGTTCTCAAAAGGCCCTGCACATTTCCTCCTTCTGTCTCTCTCCTTTGCCTTCACCATGAGGACATGCCCAGAATAGCCTTCTCTTGAGTGTCTGCTTAGGCTATTAAAACCGGCCCAGGCTAGTCTACTGGAGGATGAGAGATGACATGATGCAGAGACAAGTTGTCCTACCTAAGGTCATTTTAGAGCAGCTGTTCCCTAGATCACTTGCCAGTTAACCACAAACACATGGGAGGTACCAGCTAAGATGTGCTAACCCTGGCTCAGATCAGCAGTCACCCTGTTGATCTACAGAGTAATGAACTAAAATAAATGTTTATTGTAGTATACCACCAAGGGCTTTGAGCTTGGTTGTTACACAGCATTGCTGTTGCTGTAGATAACTTATACATCCGCTCAAGACTAATATATCTTTGAAACAGAAACAGTATATTGTTTACAGTTATAGCTACTGGATCTATCATAGGCTCTGAGATAATAAATGCATCTTAAAAATTATTTTTTTATAAGTGGATAGATGATGGCTGGATGAATGACTTGATGAATGAAGGAGATATTAAAAAAAAAAGAAATTTTCTGCTGTATATTAAGCAAAGACAAAGTCTGATTTTACAATGCTTTATATGTTAGGATTAGGAGTTAAGATACTACATGTATGATCAAAGGGGAATGTTTTTGTTTCCATTTTTTTAATGCAGTATAATTTGATGAAAACATTGATGCTATTTTAAGATACTTCTAGCAGTTTACAAAGAGCTTTCACATTTTATTCAACTTTGATTTCACAGTAAATTGGTGTATCAAATAAGTATTTGAATGAATATTTTATAGATGTGGAAAAAAATAGTTTAGGGAGATTAATCACCTAGAGCCAAGTATTCTAATATCATTTAGTCTAATATTCCCACTATATGACAAACAGTGATTGTTTTAGGAAAAGTAACTTGGTGGAATGAGAGACATGTGAGGATTTTAATGTGAGGCATTGATTAATATTAAAAAAAAATAATATGCTAAAGCAACATTCTCCCATAGGAGTAATGTACAGGAAAAAGAGTGATTACATGGTAGATAATAATATGTAAATTGTCTTGTTTATTAATTTAAATGCATTTGATGCAAATACCATTCTATTCCTGGCCTAGCATACTATAAATGACTACGAACAAAGAAACACCATGCAGTCAAATCTAGTATTTCCAACATGAGGAATAGATAATTAGTGAATGTTTGTTATTTAAAAATAAAACTCCTAGAAACATTTTTAGGCATTGATATTCTGCATTCCTTTTCCTAAAATTTCGTAATGTTATAAAGATCTTACTGATTTGATTTTTTTGCTATTTTTTGTTTTCTTTCTTTAAAAATCAATACAGTAAGCAAAAGAGAAAAAGTCGATATATGTTAAGGGATATAATAAAAAGACTCGAAGGCATGAACATGACTATGCCTAAAAAATGGTAAAATATTTTAAAAACTGTCTCACAGCAGTGGTTTATTGTAACTTGTTACATGTATTTGATTTCATGTAAAGACCTACAAAGAAACTGACAAGTCACTTTTGCTCACTATGTCACCTCCATCTTCTATGCCTACCTTATTTTTTACCACTTATATTCCAAAGGAGCCATGAAAGCTTACTCTTATCTTACATATATTTTCATGAACCCAAACCACAAAACCCTCCAGAGGCTCCTGATAGAGAGCAATCAAAAGAATAGTCTCAGATGGGAGAACAATGGTTGGTAAATATTCAGGATACATACCTCCAACTTGCACTTCTAAAACTTTCTTCAGATACCATATCACCCAGATCCCAAGGGTTTTCATCTCTCAGCAACTGCCTCAAAGCTGTGGTCCAAGTGGTTCATGGAACTTTTATATATATATATTTTATATATATATATATATATATATATATATATATATAAAATCCATAATATATATGGAGCTTTACTACATTTGGGGGGAGAAAGAACTTAACTACATTTGGGGTGAGACCACGGATAGGAAACACAAAGAGAAACTTCTAAATTAAAGTTTATTTTATTATCTACATTAAATATCCTCAACCCCAAGATTACTGATCCAACTTCATAGGGTAATTACCTGTAATAAGTACTATTACATTTGCCCACATTAAAGGCTAGATTACAGAAAATAAATCACATATTTTGTTTAATTTTTAAAGGGCACATTTAAACTTAAAATTATTGTTTTGCCATTTTCCTAAAATTATTACTCCTAAGTAACCACTTAATTCAGTCCAACTCCCTGGGTAGAAATAATGGATGTGACAAGTCAGGCAAACACTGAGGTTGAGGGCGCAGTCCCCCAGACTGCCAAGTCTGCCCAGGACCCCCATTGTAAGGAGTTAGGGCCCAAATACAAAGGTAGAGGGAAGGGCCCACACAAGGCCATCCTCAGGTTTGATAATTCACTAGAAAGACAGAGCTAACTGAAAGCTATTATAGCTGCTGATTATAGGAAAAGGCTACAGAAAATCAACAAAGGAAGAGATGCATAGGGCAGAGTCTGAGAACATTCCAAATGTGAACCTTCTATTATCCTCAGGATGCTTTATTCTCTGAGAGTTGATGTTTGACCATCTGCACAGAATACTGCCCATTTGAAAAGCTCAAGAGAGCTTTGAGTCCAGAGGTTTTATTAAGGTTATTAGTTGCACATGTGGTTGCTTGTTCTTTTTATATGCTCAGCATCCACCTTAAGACCATTGGGTATGGTTGGCCTCAACCTGAGTCATCCTGTTAGCATAAAATACCAGGTATGGTCATAGAGGCCCACATGAATAACAAAGACACTCCTATTATTATGGAAATTTCAAGGGTCTAGAGATTATCTTCCAGGAGCCAAGGATGAAGGTCATGCCTCTCTTTGGGTGAGGCCAAATTTCTCAGTACACAGAATGTAAGATGAGAGGGCTTAAGGAAACATCCATCTAAAAAAAAATATGAGTGTTCCACACCCTAACACTAGCACAAGCCTACCAGTGATACTAGTTATTCTTCATTACATATACACACGAAACAATTACATTGCTAGTTCTTGGCATTATAACCTTGTATCATAGTAATACTTTAACAATAAAATAATCATAGGAATTATACACAGAGTAATAGAAAAGCTATTTAAAGTTTTAAAAGTGACCCCTAATAAGATAAAAAAGAGACATATCCCTTTCATATCATAAGAGGGAAAGAGATACAAATCATACAGCAAAAACAGAAATCTAAATAAATACATATGTACTTAAAGACACTTATCTAGCAGGATGCTTAAACAAATGTTAGTGGGAGTTCTTTTTCTGAGTGGTGGACTTTTAGTGGATTTTTGCTTTTTCATAATTGTTTCTTGTCCTTCCCGAATTTTCTACAAGCATGAATATTTTTGTAAACAAATTAAACGCATAGATTGTAGTTAGTAGATGATATATATACAGGCCTCCTATGCATATGACTTGTGGATTTGTTTGCAAGAAACTGCAGCCATCATCCTTTTCTTCCAAGAATTTTCTGTTTCTGCATCATGTGGGAGATTCAAATCTTCTCAGTTAATTTAGGAATAGTAAGTGTTTGACTGCAATCTTAGTCTCTATGGTTAATCAAGGATGTCTTGTCTTCTTCCTCATTTACTATGTCATCCCATAGTCCTTTACAGACAGCCTAAAATACCTTGTACTTGATACATTCAAGGGACACAACAGTATATAAGATATGCTCCCAATCCTCAAGAAATTCAAAGACTAGCAGGACAGTTAGTTTTCAGAGGGTATCATGTCTCCTTCACAGAAGGTAGTACTAAGTGAGTTCGTGGCCAGGGTCCTGAGCTTCTGAACCCTGAGTCTGAATGTACAGAGCCTCTGATTCCTAAGTGTAGTAGATAAGTTGAACCTTAAATCTCTCTTTGCCCTGCTTATGGTAAATAATTTGTAGATTTGACATCAGCCTGGTTTAGGGTTCTGATGCCTGGGTGATTTCATTCCACAAACATCTGCATCAGATGATTGGGGAAAGTGAGAACAGAAATATTTAGAAGGCTAGAAATAAATTTAGTTTGTATTTTTCTGAAAGCATCTTTATTACAACTATTTTTGAAGGCTATATTTGCTGTGTATTTTAAGTTAGCAGTAAGTATCTTTCAGCCCATAATTTATTCAGTTGTCTTCAGACTTCCATATTCTCTTGTAAAGTCAGCTGTAAGTCTTATTTCTATGCCTTTATGTATCTTTTTTTTTTTTTTGGTTACTTTAAAATTTTATTTTCATCTTTGGTATTTGGCAGTTTCACAATGATATGCTTAGATAGTTGTCCAGATATGTCTCTTGGGGTTCACTGACCTTACCTTTGAATCTGTGAGTTGATATGTTTCTTCAGTTTTAGGAAATATTTAGCCTTATCTTTTTAATATTGTTTATGCTCATCATATCTCCCCACTTTGTCTGGGCCTCTTATTTTGTGTTAGCTTTTTAAATTTTGTCCTAAATTTTTTCTTATATTCTTTTCCATTCATTTTTCCTCCATGTTTCAATTTCTGCATTTGTATTAAAATATATTTTAGTTCACTAATCCTATATATTCTTTTATGTCTAATCTGTATTAAAACTTACCCAAACTGTTCTTAAATTCATAGTTTTTTCAGTTCTAGATTAATTGTTTATTTCTGTGAATTTTAATTCTTTGTTACTTTCATCCATTTTATCTATATATTTTTCTATTTTGTGAACATACTAAACTTTTTAGAGTCCTTCTATCCTAACTTAATTAGGTGGCTCACCTGTGGGTGTGCTTTTAGTCTATTTTTTCCTCATGTGACATGCCTGGAACTTTTTATTAAATGATAAACTTTATTAACAAAAAACTGTATTGGCTTCAGATAATATTCTCTTACCTAAATGACAGATCTCCTGTTCTATCTCTGTCTATCTCTGTTTTTCACATACACTCTGCTAGATTTATCTTTCTGAAATGTCATCTTTGTTAGATTGTTTCTCCATTTACAAAACTTGATTGCTCTCTCTTGCCTGCAGAATAAATTTCAAATGCCCTAGGCTTCAAATCAGTTAAGACATTTTCAGAATAAAACATTAAATAAATTTGATTTTTCTGTCTTAAAATGTGAGGTGTGTATTATTTCGCATAACCAAAAGTCATGTGCTGTTTGTCCCAGGGGTAGCTGACTCCAGGAATTGAACAGTATTATCAAACATACATGTTCAATCCATCTACCGAAAGGGTCATTCAAAGTCTGTTGACATTTTTCATGGCTAGTCCCTCATTATTATGCATGTATTCCACAATCCAGGAGCAGGTACTAACATGCCTAGTGGGGGAAGTTGATTATTTCTTCTTATTATCTTTCTTTTATGAGCAAGGAAACATTTCCCAGCGAGCCCACAGAGGCAAAGTGCTAGAGCCCATGGAAGTCAAAATGGGAGTCTGAATGAGATTACCATAATTAACTTAGACTAATTAGAATATAATCATAAATCACATGGGAGTGGGATAGACTCAACCCCTTAAAATGCAGATTCTGCTAATATGGAAAAAGTGGGTAATGGCTTTAGCACATGAACACAACGCTCTTTTTCAAAGCCAGTTAATAACATCATCTGTAGTGTAGTCTCAAGCAACCATCAACTATCACCTTATCATCATCTCCTCCTCTTCTTCCTCCTCCTGTTCACCCTCCTCCTTCTCCTCCTTCTTCTTCTCCTTCTCTTCTGAAAGTGCCTTGCATCTGTTAGAGGAATTGGGTTGTGGGGGGGGGGGTCCATGTCTCTAAGGAGGTTTTGGTTTCTCCGAGAGAGGATATGGAGGAGGGGACAGTATGTACATTAGAAAACATTTAATGCAACCTATAATATAAATGATCCTATAATATGAGTTATAGAAAATAAAGCCTTACACTCTATCTATTCTGGTAAACATATATAGTGAATGTGTCTATTTAAAGGGAGTTAATAGGAAGATAGGTTTTGGTATATTAAATTGTGCTATATGAATAAGTGGTTGGAATTCAAGCATTTTTAATATTAAGGCATATTTGCACTATAAATACATAGAACTGTAGATATTTCCTAGGAAAATTATTCTTATACTTTACTGAAAAATTAACCATATTTCTGATTCTTCATATATACCAAATTATTTCATTTAAAAATTATAATATACAGTGTCTTTAATGTAAAGAAACACATTGTATACATATGGTAGTCCCAAATGCATATATATTAAATATTAAAACAATACATAGATAATACACATTTAAGGGAAAAGTCACATTTAAAAAAAGAAAACACCATAGAGAATGTTTAACATGGACTGAATCTGAAAACCTTGTTTCTAATCTAGGCACTCCTTATAACAAATAGGTTTTGGGGATTATCTTATAGACTCTTCAGTTTCCTGTAAAATGAGAAGTGTTTTAAAATTTCTATGCATTTCTGATAGTCTAAAATCAATAAAAACGGAAACCAAATATACAGCTGAAGAAATTGAGATACAAAGTATTTCCCCTTTAAAAAAAATACTTTTGGCTGTTTTCCTTCTACCAGTTTCATGGTAAAATATTCACATTTATTTAACTTAGTGTCAGATACTTTCTGTAGTCAAAGTCAGTTGCTTACTAAGGTTGCCTTTAATCTCTCTAAAGCTGATTTAACTTTTTTTTCTTTTTAAAATATATCCTATCTGACAACTTTTATCTCTTATTTTAATGCACATACAGTCAGTAGGCCAGAGATCAGTGCCTTCTTCCTGGCCATTTTTCAGTCCTTATCACCTGTGAGTATCTTTCTGTCTCTTTCTTATCATGCAATTGCATAGTCTTTAGTGGTTTCAATTCTCTCTCTTCTTCTCAGAGCAATACTGACTCCAGCATATCAGTGTGACAAGTTACACATTTCTAATGGAGCCATATTCTTTTGGTGTTGACCAATAGCATGAGAAAGTTAATTCATTTAAGATTGATTCAATGAATCAAATACTTTTCAAATTATGATGTTTATTTCAACAATAAAGAATGTTAAGTCACCAAAACACATACAATTTTACCAATGTAAAATTGTTTAAAAAAAGACTTTGGTTTTTATTAAGAACAATGATGGTGTATGATTTGAGGATCTCCTTTTCATTCACTGGGAATAAGCTAGCCTGGCACAGTACTTGAATAATTCATGAGAGAAGAATAAAAGATTTATCAACAAAAACAGGGTCAAGTTCCCAATGCAGAGCTTTAAAATATAAGTATATGCTAGAACAGAACAGCATCAGAGAAGAAATTATATATTTGAATGCATCCAGTGCAGATCTTTGTTAATAACTTAACACAGGAAATTCCCATACCATCACAAAACCTAGAATATTTCAGAGTCACCGATGTTTAAATATTACTCTTGGGGAAAATCCTCTCATGCCTCTGAAATTATTTTCCACTATATCAGTTTTTAAGAACCACTCAAGTATCCTTAACATAGTAAGAGAAGGGTTTTCTCCCAACACAGGCACTCTTATAGCCTCGTGTAGCGTGGCATTTCTAAAGGGAATATCGCATAAACTTCTTGTCATCTAATACATGTGATGTTATGTTTGGTTCATATATATGTGTGGCTGTAATATATTTATGCCACATATTCTTATATTTGATGAAGCTATAGGTGAATGATGAGGCAAGACCTTGTGGGTGTGATTACATGGCAGGCGTACATTCATCAGGCGTGGAGGAAGAACTGTCAGCTAATGTCCCTGCAAACAGCAATCATAACGACCCTGACAGGCTGCTGCCAAGCAGGCAGGGGCATTCCAGAGGTAGCACAACTGCCAAAAGCAAGACAAATGCGTTTAGAATTGGTAATAAATCATATCAGCTGTCTCAAACTTCTCCTTAGTGTATTGACTATAATTAAAATAAACTAATTAGTTAGAATTATAATGATGATACACGTAAATGTTGAGCTCACAGATGAGAGGGAAATGGCACTGTGGATTCTAGGGTGATGTTTAACAGTGATAACGATGAACTGAATTTGGAAACCTCACCTGTTAAGCATGCAGAGAAATGATAATAGATTTTTTTTTACACAAACATTCTGACCATATCAATTTCCTACTTAAAGGCTTTTTTTTTTTTCCTTTAAAATCCCCTCTCCTGGGAACTCTCCCTTCCAGGAAGCTATGATATAATGTTAATTAGTTGGTCACTTTTAATCACATTACCCTAAGTGCACCATAGTGTCACAATACAGATTATTTTAAAATTATTATTAATTTTATTAATAATACTCAACACACATTTACAAGGCATATAACTGATAATACATTTAAAAAGAATTATATTTGTTCTTAAAAATCACATGATTTTTATCACCATAATTTTCCTCACACATTTGACAGTTTATTGTTTACAAATGGTAATGATGAAAGGCAGCCCCTGAACCTGAGATTTGCTAAAGTCTCTGAAACAATTTGCTCTTAGTCTTAGCTATAGTATTAGTGTCCTAACAAAAGTGCATGATTCTCCTGGTAGATACTGTGGAGTTTACTAATTGTGAATCTATATTATTGAGAACAGGATATCATCATCAATATTTACTTAGACTCGGATTTCAATGGATGCCAAAATAAATAGCAATACAATATCACTATATATGACTAATTATTTAAAAAATGGATATTTCCTCCTTGGGAATTTCTTTCATTAACTTACAACTTATTCGGAATGCCATATACAGAAATATTAAATTTAAAAGAAATTCCACAACCTACCTTACAGAGAACTTTTTTTAAAAAGGGATACTGGATTGAGAGACAGTGAATCAAGTTCTTATTGTAAATAATATCTCATGGGCTATACATAAAAATGTTGAGAATTTTATTCTTAGAATTTTAATATATTGCTGGTACGCTGTCAGCAATGGAAGAATAGCAATTTTAAAGTTGCTTAACTTGTAGTCAGAAGTGATTTCTTAATTTAGTAGGATTGGTAACAGATATGAAAAATTCATAACTTCAACTGAGCAGTGAACTTTTTTTATTATACCCAAGTGTATATATCAGCATTGAATTAAACTGTGATGTTGCATGGGCACCTATAAATTGCTGAGCTATTACTCTCTATTTTTTAAAAATAAATCTGATAATAATAGCTAATACTCATTGGACAAACATTAAGTGCTAAAGACTGTGTATGAGCTTTATTTATATACCTTTTATCCCTTATAATAACCTTGTTTATAACATAGATATTACCCCTGATATACTTTGAGTGGTGTGTCTTGCCCAAAATAACAGAGTAGCAGTGGCTGAGGCAGCATGTGGCTCTACGACAGAACAGGCTTTGAAAACAGAGTCTTTGGTCATAAAAATAAAAGCAAGAATTATAATAGATTAAGGTTTATAGGATGATATAGCCTATTACGCCATTAATCCCCAAATGTAATCAAGAACAAAGCTACAGTCCTTGAATTATGAAAGCTAGGATTCACAGATGGTTTGAGGTGAAAAGTCTTTATTAAATACATCAACAATTGACCTAAGGGCTTTCTTCTAATTAAACACCTGCGCACCTTACTACTATTACATACAAGAGTCTGTGAGGATAAAAACTGTAACAACAGTAGACCTCCTTGAGGTACTTTACTTAAAAAAATAAATTCTTGGAAATGTTTAATATAAATTTAAGCATGCATATATTAAGTATTTTTAATGCATAATGCACAGAACTGGTCTATTACAGTAAAACAATAGGTAAATGAAATCTTTGTCTCACATTACCCTCAATGAAGTGGGAGAGACAAATAAGGAAGTGCAAGATGATGTGATAAACATTGAGATAAGAAGGTATGGCTAGGGTACCGCTGAAGCAAAAAATGTGGCCCAGATTTGGATCTGCCTGTTTCAATCAGGTTTGAGCAGAGAAGCATAACCACTAGGAGATGATCTAAAGCCACAAAATAATGTGGTCTGGAAGGAAAAATGGATATGAAATGGGGAAAGCAAGGAAAGACTGGAATCTGCAAGGGTGAGATGAAATCCACTACAGTGGACAGAAATGTCAGTATGTCAGTGTCTGATCACCTCCACACTCAAAACACTGATGATAGAGGTGATTTGTATGAAAGGTTGATGCCATTTGAGCCTGAATTGCATATGCACCTGACCAAGGTGTCAGTGAGGCTGAAGAAAGAAGACTGGCAAAGATGGAAAACCTTCAGTCCTGGCTGCTGCCCTGCACCAACAAAGTGAGCCAGCACAAAAGCAACAATGTGTGTGATGTATGTTGTAGGACCCTGGGCCCTGCACCAACTATCTTCTGTGTAAAAAGGAATGCCCACCTTTTTCTTTTCTGCTTTGTTTTTCTCATACAAAAAAAAAAAAAAAGTCTCTGTGGCTCACCAAAATTGGAAATAAAATGGAAGGGAATTCTAGGAAAGGTGTTTCCAGCTTAGCTAATTTGATACCATAAAAATTCATCCCACTGCCTGAATATTCAAGAGATGTTAGATATCAGAGATGGGAAACCTGATTGAGTAAAGAAGGCATTCACAAGTTGAAAAGAGCTCAATCATATTTGAAAAATGTTTACTATTGTAGTAGAAATGTGCCAGATACTTATATAGCTTTACAAAATACTCCTAATTTTTCTGACTTCTAAAAATTTTACTTTTATTTTATGCAGTATAGTTTCATAAAATGTGAAACAGTACAAAGTTTCCTATCCTAGAAACGTATAGTAGTGGACACTCAATATTTTTGAATTAAAACACAAATACCTTTAAAATGAATGCTTACATTTATGATGTAATTGAAAATAAACTCTTTAAAAACAAACTTTGAAAGCTAACCATGTCAAAATGAGTTTTATAATGAAAAATATAAGAAAAAGGCATTGCTTTTGTGGATATGTATTATTTTTTACAAATACAAGTCAGAAAATTGCACATTTACAAATACTATCCTAGTAATAAAAATACAAATAAGAGAAAATTATTCACTACTAAAATGAGATTAAAAAGAAGTATAACTAATATGCTAAGAAAGAAGAGAAAATAAAATCATATAAAATGCTCAATTAAAACCACAAAAGGCAGAAAAAGAGTGGAAGACAAAAATAGGAACAAAGAATAAGGGTAACAAATAGAAAATAGTAAACAATATGACAGGTACTAATCCAGCTACATCAATAAACACTTTGAATATTAAAGGTCTAAATGCACCAATTAAAAGACAGAGATTGACAGAGTGAATCAAGAAACAAGAACTAACTATATGTTGTCCTCAAGACACCCATTTTAAATATAAAGATACACATAAATTAAAAGTTAATAGAGAAGGATACCATGCTGAAACTAACCAAAAGAAAGCAGGAATAGCTATATTAATTTCAGACAGAGCACACTACAGACCAAAGAATGTTATCAGAGATAAAGAGGGATGAGAAATTGCCAAAATTTACATAAGAAGAAAGAGACAATTTTATTAGACCTATATCTATTAAAGAAATTGAATCAATAATTAATAATCTACCAAAACAGAAAACACCAGGCCTAGATGGGTTCACTGGTGAAGTCTACAAACATTTAAGGAAGATTGTACCAATTTTCTACAATCTCTTGCTGAAGACAGAAGCATAGGGAATACTTCCTAACTCGTTCTATGAGGCCAGTAACTAACACCAAAACCAGATAAAAACATTACAAGAAAAGAAAAATACAGACCAATATCTTTCATGAACATAGATGAAAAAATTCTCAACAAAGTAGAAATCAAATCCAACAATGTGTAAAAAGAATTATATACCATGGCAAAGTGGGATTTATTCCAAGTATGGCTTGTTCAACATTTGAAAATCAATTAATATAATTCATCACATCAACAGATCAAAAACTTTAAAAAAGAAAAATTACATGATGCAGAAAATCATTTGACAAAATTCAAGACCAATTCATGATAAAAACTCCCACTACATTATGAATTGAGGGGAACTTCTTCAACTTGATAAAGAATGTCGACAAAAAATTTACAGCTAACATCATAATTAGTAGTGATAAACTAAAAGTTTTCTCACTAAGATAAGAATGTCCCCTCTTACCCCTCCTTTTCAACATTGTACTAGAAGTCCTAGCTAATGCAGTTAAGACAAGAAAAGAAAATTAAAAGTATATAGATTAGGAAGGAAAGAATAAAACACACTTTATTCACAGATGACATGCTGGACTAAGCAGAAAATTCAAAAGAATCGACCAAAAAAACTCCTGGAACAAATACGTGATTATAGCAAATTTGCAGGTTTCAAGTTTAATACACGAAGGTCCTTTGATTTCCTATCTACCAGTGAACTAAAAGAATTTGAAATTGAAACCACAATACCATTTACATTAGCACCCCCAAAATGAAATACTTAGATATAAATCTAAAAAAAGTATGTACAAGATCTATATGAGAAAAACTACAAAACACAGATGAAAGAAATCAAAGATCTAAATAAATGTAGAGATATTCCATAATAGTTTGTGATAAGAAGACTCAATACTGTCAATATCATTTCTTTCTAACCTTGATCTACGGATTCTTGGAATCCCAATCAAAATTCAGCAACTTATTTTATAGATATAAACAAGCTGATCCTTAACTTATATGGAGAGGCAAAAGAGCCAAAATAACCAGCTTAGTATTGAAGGAGTACAAAGTTGGAGGACTGACACTACCTGACTTCAAGACATACTATAAAGCTATGGTAATTAAGACAGTTTGATATTGGTGAAATAGACAAATCACTGAAGCAGAATAGAGAGTTCAGAAACAGAATCACCTAAATATCGACAACTGATCTTTGACAAAGGAGCAAAGACAATACAATGGAACAAAGATAATCTTTTTAACAAATGGTGCTGAAACAACTGGACATATATACGCAAAAAAATTAATCTAAACACAGACCTTATATCCTTCACAAAAATTAATTCAAAGTGAGTAACAGACCTAACCTAAAGGTAAAACCAAAACTATAAAACTCCCAGAAGGTAACACAGGAGAAAATCTAGACAACCTTGAATTTGTTGATGACTTTAGATAAAAGGCACAATCCATGAAAGAAAGAATTGATAAGCTGGACTTCATTAAAATTATAAACTTCTGCTCCACGAAAGACAGTGTCAAAAGAATGAAAAGAAAAACCAAATTAGGAGAAAATATTTGCAAAAGACATATAAAGGATATTTATCCAAAATAACTATCCTATAACAAAGAACTCTTAAAACTCAGCAATAAGAAAACAATCAACTTGGTTTAAAAATGGGCCACAGACCTTAACACTTTGCCAAAGACAATATACAGATGATGAATACATATATGAAAAAAGATGTTCCACATTATATGCCATCAGGGAAATACAAATTAAAACAACAGTGAGATACCACCACACACCTATTAGAGAATGGCCAAAATCCAAGAAACTGATGACACCAAATGCTGGTGAGGCTATGCAGCAACAGGAACTCTCATACAGGGCTAGTGGGGCTACAATATGGTACAGCAGCTTTGGCAGACCATTTGGCAGTTTCTTACAAAACAAAATGTACTCTTACTATGCAGTCCAGCAATTACACTCCTTGGTATTTACCCCCCAAAAGTTCCAAATTTATATCTACACAAAAGCACACAAATGTTTATAGCAGCTTTATTCATAATTGCCCAAATCTGGAAGCAACCAAGACGTTCTTCAGGAGGTGAATAGATAAATAAACTGTGGTGCATCCAAGGAATGGAATGTTTTTTAGAGCTATCAAGCCATGAAAAGACACGGAGGGACCCTAAGTGGATATTACTAAGTGAAATAAGCCAATCTGGAAAGTCTGTATAGTATATGATTCCACCTATATGACAGTCTGGAAAAGACAAAACTGTGGACACAGTAAATAAATCAGTGATTACTAGGAGTTAAGGGAGAGGGAGGGGTGAATAGGCAGAGCACAGAGAATGTTTAGGGCAGTGAAACTGTTCTATATGATACTATAATGGTGGATACATGCCATTATGCATTTGTCCAAACCCATAGAAGGTGTAACACCAAGAGTGAAACCTAATGTAAACTATGAACTTTGGATGATATTGATATGTTAATGTTGGTTCATCAGTTGTAACAATTGTACCAGTCTGGTGGGAGAAATTAATAACCGGGGAAACTATGTATGTTTAGAGACAGGGTGTATATAGGAAATCTCCATACTTTTTCCTCAATTTTGCTGTGAACCTAAAACAAGTCTAAAAAATATAGTCTATTTAAATAAGTAAACAAATCATTCTTTAGAGAGGGAGCTTTACACATCAGCATCCCAACTTAAATGGTTAGGCATTAAAACAGAGTAAGAGCTCATGCTTAGAATTTGAGCTTGCCTGCATTCACACCCTGAGTCTGTACTGTGTATCCTGATACAGTTTACTTAATGTCATTGTCTCAGTTTTTTTCCTGTGTTAATAGGAATGTTGATTATATACAGATCACATGTTTATTTTTTTTCACTGGAGTCTAAATAATATATTTTATTTAAATGAAATCTGTTGAGTACTTCCAAGTACCAAGCACTGTGAAATTCTTTTTAAAAGTTTAAGTATGTAGGCTGCAGAAACTTAAGGAAGGGTAGTTTTGCTGCTTCTGTCATCCCTTCACCCACCTCCCTCTCATGAGTTTTCCATATAATGTTCCCTCAGCTTTATTTTTCTGATGCACACTGATTGCCTTAAATATAACATACCTTGTTTCAGCCTGTTACCTCTGTTGACATGAAAATCACATCTGTAATGACATCCAGTACCAATGGTCACATCATTATATTCTACCTTACTTTCTTCACAGCATTATAACATGTCTTCTATTTAGTTAATTTTCTTCTACAAACTCCCTAGAAGTGGACATTCCTCTAGTTACTGCTGCTAATACACATTTCTTATGCAGTTTGCCTTGGAGATTCTCATCTGTACCTTTGTGCTCAATAACCCCTATTTGTAGCTAACTACCAAGTCTATATACTGTGGTTTGTATGGATAACATACATAGATACTATATAGTATAAATATATGCTAACTATATATATACTTAATATTGATAATATATATTAATGTATATATGTATGTATACTAGTAGCTATAATTCTCTCTAGCTATATCTATAATCACCTAAAATCTATACCCCTTTCTCTTGAACCAGACATCTGCTTTTCCAAATAACTGCTCTTTCTTAAAGTTTACATGTATAATACTAGATTATATATAGAGAAGCCTATCCACCACATAAAATCTCATGTCTTCTCATAGGTCTGCTATTATCCTAGATTTTATAAGCTTTGCTTAACTGTAGTACCTTCTAAAATGAGCGACTATATCATATGAATGAGAATAATTTAAACTTTACTGTATATTTGCATAAAGAATAAACTCAGCTCCTTCTTAATTTTCCAAGTATATCTGGTAAGTCTCAGTAACTTTGGCAATTCATGCTCAAGACCCATCCTGGCATATTCTCCCACTCTGGCAGTTTCCTGTCCAAGAATCTAGGGGATTGGAGGGTCTTTTTTCTACCCACATTGCTTTAAGAATTCTGATTTTTATGTCATGGGTTCTCTCTCTCAACTCTGCTTTGAGATTTCACAGTGGAACCGTGGCTCCTCAGTCCTCACTATAAACAAGTCATTTTAGAATGGGGACATTCTGCCCACCACATTCAACCCCACTTTCTTTTCCATTAGGAACCCAGAGCAGTGATTTTGTGGCTTAAAAAAGTAATTCAGCTTTTATTTGCAAGACTTCTTTATATACATTTTAGAAGTATGTCAGGGGAGTATCTGGAAACAAAATCTTAAAATGTACAGTTGATTAAAAATGAAAAACAATGGTAATAAATAGATCAAGGAAAGGACACCATTATAGTGTGAGAGCTGGAACAAGAAGGCAGAGCACCATCTCCTTCAACCTGAACTGGGAATAAACAAGTTGAATGAGACAAAATTTTCTCCATTCTGAGCATGTCTGCTAATGACCACAAAGTATTGCTTTTGGGGTTGCAAATACATTTTAGTGAGTAAGCTAATTTACAAATACAGAATCTGTGAGTAATGAAGATCAACTCTATTATGTTGTTCTCCCTGTATTCTAATTCTGGGGTGTTTTATGAGATTGAATATATTTTATGAGTCTCAGGAGAAAAAGAAAAATCAATTTGCAATATATCAAATACTAATCTATCCATTAAATATATATATCATTGACACTCTCACTGGGTATAAATTCTTTTTTTTTTGATTTTGTGATTTTGTCTGTAAACATTTTTGTTCAAAGTGGTATTTAGAAAATCTCAGATGATTAAATATGATGAAGTATCTAATTTGGAACAATCGTGATTTTTGTTTTATCATAGTTTGCTTATTTGATGAATATAATTGAATACTTAGACATTCACAGGGTAATGCTATAAATTATGGGTTATTTTTATTCCTTTATAATGTATTATAGAAAATATTTTTCAAACAATCACTGTGTTTGAATTTCAGAACTACTAAGAGATGGTAAAAAATGTTCTCCACAATGTCCTAAGCAAAACTGCTGGGAAAGAATGCTCTTAGTATAAAAGTATCAACATCTTTCCAGAACACTACCATCCTGAAGCCAGGTTTCCCTTGGTAAACACATCGTTCTCTCTCTCTCTCTATATATATATCTATATATCTATATATAGATATAGATATATAGATATATATATCTATATATCTATATATAGATATAGATATATAGATATATATAGAGAGAGAGAATGTTCTATATATAGAAATAAATATATATGTATGTTTATTTTTGCCTGTGTTGGGTCTTCGTCGCTGCGCTCGGTCTTTCTTTAGTTGCGGCAAGTGGGGGCTACTCTTCCTTGTGGTGCGTGGGCTTCTCCTTGCGGTGGCTTCTCTTGTTGTGGAGCACGGGCTCTAGGCGTGTGGGCTTCAGTAGTTGTCGTGCACAGGCTTCAGTAGTTGTGGCTTGCGGGCCCTAGAGCACAGGCTCAGTAGTTGTGGCACACGCGCTTAGTTGCTCCGCGTCATGTGGGACCTTCCCAGACCAGGGCTTGAACCCATGACCCCTGCACTGGCAGGCGGATTCTTAACCACTGCATCACCAGGGGAGCCCCGGTAAACACATCTGTAATGCACTGGTAAAATTTCTTACATTAAAATGTACTAAACAGGAAAAAAAAACATGGAAAATGGGATTTAGTCTTATGGGAAAGTAAATCCCACAGATAGATTTTTCATCTTTAATACTTCTCCAAATTATTTAAGGAATTGTTTTTTATAAAGATCTGCCTGAGTGAAAGTACCATTGGATGTCTGTGAAGACCCGGCATTTTCCAAAAGAATTTTGCAGAACATTAGTGCCTTTGACATGTTCAGTATTCCTTTTCATAGGACTTCCATAGTCAAAAAAAAAAAAAAAAGTGGGCAGCTCTGCACATGATTCCCTCTTGGATATTCAAAACAAATCTTAAATATTCTAAAATGTCCTGTGTTCAACTGATTTTGCTTTGGTGAAGCCAGTGTTTCCCAAGTTTATCTGAGCAAAAATACATGCTGATGAAAGTGTAGGTGATGCTTAAAGTTAGATTACAGAGTCAGACTGCCTGCCTTTGAATACTAGTCTGACTGCTCACTAGCACTGTGAAGCAGGGCAAATTGTTTAGCCTCTCTTAGATCAGTTTCTTCACTTATAAAATGAAATAAGGGCAATACTCACCTTCTAAAGTTTTGTGAGCATTCAATACGAATAGTATTTATTCCAAATTAAACTCTCACGAAATAATAGTTATTACAAAAAGCAAAACGGCCTTCCTAAAGACAGTTTAGGCAACATCATCAAAGGATATTCAAGGTATTTTTAATACTTTCCTTTTTATTTAAATTTATTTCAAAATTGAATTTAATGAATTTAGTTCTGGGCCTTGGATACCATTTTCTTTTTTGGATGAAGAAAATAAACCTTGGAAAGACCAAATGACTTGCCCAAGGTCACACAACTCATTTGTGGCACAACTAGGTTAAGAAATCAGGTCTCCTAACTGCTAATTGAATAGTGTTTTCTTTGCGCTTTGCTGCCTTTCATATACTCAGATATTCACATATTGACTCTTTCAATCTAAGGGAAAAGCCACTATGCAAGGGAAAGGTGTTAGGAAATCAATTTCCTATTACGTAAGTCATTAATGCTATCAAATATCATGCTTTCTCATCACCAGTACCTCCTTATCCTTGAAACACTTCAAGGTTATGGTCCACTATGACACAAAGATTATTTTCTACCCAAAATACTAGGCCAACAAGCTTTATATTCTGCCAGTTTGTACTTCTAATAGTATACTGTTTATTAATTATTCTTTTAAATTTATTTCATTAACGTGTTATTATTTTTCTTCTTAAACATGGTCAGTGTTAAACTTATTTCACAAGAGCACAAGCAACTCCGATTTTCAGCATCTGCATTCTATAACTTATTCAGCTTTATTATTTGTCTAAATAATATGCTATATGTTACAGAAAGTCACTATATTATTTCAGGTTAATATTAACCCACACATAGCAATGGTTTTCATGTAACATTTAAGTTGGTCAGTTATATGACTGATTCTTTAAAAATGCAAATTTTATTAATTCAATATTGAGTATCTCATATAGCTCAGAATGAGAAATTTTGCAAAAGTCAGTATCTATAAAAATACCTAAAAGACATCTACAAATTCATTAGAAAATGATGAATATGCCAATAGAAACACAGACAAATAACTTGAATGAGAAATTTATTTTTTAGAAATCCAATAAGTATATTTAAATTATCCACTTTTTAAAATCAGAAAAGCAAATTAAAACAAAATCATGTTCAATAGGGTAATTAATGCATGCAAGAAACTAACACTTACCTGAACTGCTTAAAAAATTCACTTGCACGAACTCCTTGGCACAAATTTTCTGAAGGCCATTTGTGCATTCTCCCAAAGGCTTTTTAGAGGGTTATAGGAAAGATGTAGCTGCAACAGTGCATCTCACAAAGTTGTTTATAAAAATCCAGATTTAGTATTTACTATAATTTCCAACATTAAGAATGTTGATTAAATGCATGATGACACGTAGAACATATCAAAAATACTGTAAAAATGCAGGAGGAGAAAAGATATTACAGAAATTTGCTGAATGATTTGATTTTCACCTTAAGTATATAAAAATGTCTAGATTAGGTTACATAGAGTAAGATGTTAACAATACCGGTCTCTGGGTTGTGAGAATTTTAGTGCATTTTACTTATTTATTCTGCCCTTGAGTGTGTATTACTTTGATGATAAAAGTGTGTCTATTTAAAATTATAACACCGTAATAATTTGTGTTGTGCTGCTCTCCATACAGAGAAATCAGAGGCATAAAAACCAAGTCATTGTTAATCTTTACTCCAAAAGTATGATTAGAAATTAGAGTTTGAAAATATGATTTTACCATAAAACTATAAGAGGAAGACATAGGGATGTGAACAGAATTTGCCTTTGACAATTTTTAAAATATATAACCAAGAAATTCGAATTCAGAATAATTCTTCTTTAAGGTAATATATCCATTATCAATTTCACTATTATCTTAAATGATTAATAAATAGTACAATTAAGCTTTTGTTTGTTTTCAAGGGATTGCTTCCAAAAAACTGGTTGCTATTAGGAAATGTAATATTCTTAATGGATAAATTAGCACTTGATATTTTAAAATTCTTTGAAAAGACTAATTGGAATAAATTAAGTATGATCTTTGCTATTTCTCATTTCATTTTATGCATTTTATGCACAACATCATATTTATCATGTGTGTTCGGTAAAAGAGATCTTCCTACTCATGTTCTTTCAAATATCAATCTGTATCCCCACAATAAATGTTCTGTCCACTCTAGGTCTGCATACACAAGTGAAATGAGATTGTACCGGTTTTTTTTGTCTACTAACTAAATTTTTCATGACGATTTTATTTAATGCAAGCCTTTGCATGAAGAGAAGATAGTCATCACTTTAGTTCTCATTCAGTAAGCAGGCTACTTTTGCAAGTGGTGCATTGCTCTGTATTCCATAAGCAAAGCACCTTAAAAACTCAGGAAAGATAATAGCGTGGTCAGTAGTCTATGGCGGGGCTCACCTAGTAGGTGAGCACCTAGGGAAACCAGACATTACTGATAAAGTACTTTATTTTGTTTGTAAAGGGACTGATTACTTTGTAGTAATTTAAAATATAGTAAAAGGTTAGTATAGGTATTGTAGTAGTGCTTTTTCAAATAAAATGTAATGGAGCTCAGTTACAAATTGAGAAACGCCCTTTATACTCCAGTGCTTTCTTCATTTCCCAAACGGCTTTGTTCTAACTAATATTTCTTGTAAAATAGCTTAACTTATTATCAAATAATAGGAAAGGGGAATACTCTTTGCATATAAACTATACCAAATACTTTTCTAAAAATGAGATCTCCAAAACTATTTGGAAATGGAGGGAAAGGGCAGAGATAATCTTATTAGTGTTAGCAGGAATTTAACATAACAGATGCCAGATTGTTCTACCTATATATAATCCATCTTCCTGGGAGTTGCTGACCTTTGTAAAGGGCACCAAGAGTTGCCTAACTACACAGAGAGAAAAACGTCCTCTATAAATACCCATGTGTTGCAAATAATTCGGGTTGACAGCATATTTTGTATTCCTATCATCATCTAATCTATGCATCTTAATTTGTTAAAAGTCTTTTATTTACCCTTCAAATTTCCTAATTTCATTCATATTAGGACACTGTACTTGATCTTCATTCTTCAGTGTATACACACACACACAAAATATTTCCATTAAAATATCATTTTGCTATCCGAATCTATAAAACTTTCTACGTAAATTCTTAAGAACTAGGTAAGCTTTTTCCAGTTAGTGTCTCTCATGCCTGACCACAGTTCAAATAGAAAGCTTTCTCAATGCAACAGTAACAGTTTAAAGATGGAATAGGTATTTGTTATACAAAATCTTTAACCTCTGATTATTTTCAAGAGTGTTTTTAGTTCCATTATATGATAATATCTCATAAAATATTATTTTCCTTCAAAATAATATAGTTTAGGTTTTTACTGTTTAAATTCAGTTTCAGTGGCACAGTAGCAACACATTTCTGTAAACAATACTTACAGTTTTTTACCTCAAAATAAATTACTAACAGGTTCCAACAGAAGTAAGAAAGGGAACAGGCCTGGAATTGAATTCTCACAACCTGCACCTCAACCTTCGTATTCTCAATGGTGCCTCCATTCTACAGAATGTGTGCTTGTAAAGTCTACTCATTTGTTTTAGCTATCTACAGTGCCCCTTTTAAAGTATTGATCTAACATCTCTGTAGTTTTTGACATTGATGAGCACTTCCTCATTAATAATGAGGGTAAATTTAATAAATTTACTGGAAGTTTTCCAGTTTTCACACTATGGTACTCTCATCTTAATTTTCAGTTTCTACTTCTAGCCTCTATATAATTTTTACCGGCAGAGAAGGGATAGTAAATATGCTTTAACTTTTACTCAAACTGATTGACAAGTAGCAACTGCCTATTAGGCAAGATTTGAGGCTGCATTTATAAATCCTTTAACTATCACCCCCCAAAATCCTCTAAGAGAAATAATGCTTCTTCCCATATGCATTCCACTGCAACTTGAAGGAACTTTTATTAGAACCATAGCACATGGTTCTCTAATTTGCATGAGAATCTATTGCGTTGGCCAAAAGATTTGTTCAGTTTTTCCATAAGATGGCTCTAGTTGCACTTAGCTGTCTTTAACTTCATTTGAAACAATTTTGTTAGATTGTATGTGACAGCTGTCATATCAGCATGCATTTAAAAAAAGACATCAAAATTGGTGAATTTTTGTGTAACCATTTTAATATTGAAGATGGAAGAAAAAAGCAACATTTTTGGCATATTGTGCTTTATTATTTCAAGAAAGGTAAAAACGTAACTGAAATGCAAAAAAAGATTTGTGCAGTGTATGGAGAAGATACTGTGACTGATCGAATGTGTCAAAATTGCGAAGTTTCGTGCCGGTAATTTCTCTCTGGATGATGCTCCACGGTTGGGTAGGCCAGTTGAAGTTGATAGCGATCAAATCAAGATATTAATTGAGAACAATCAATGTTATACAACGCAGGAGATAGCTGACATACTCAAAATATCCAAGTCAAGCATTGAAAATCATTTGCACCAGCTTAGTTATGTGAATCACTTTGATGTTTGGGTTCCACATAAGTTAAGCAAAAATAACCGTCTTGACCATATTTCTGTGTGCGATTCTCTACTTAAACATAATGAAAACATTCTGTATTTAAAACAAATTGTGACAGGCAATGAAAAGTGACTACTGTTCAATAATGTGGAATGGAAGAGATCACGGGGCAAGTGAAATGAACCACCACTAACCACACCAAAGGGCAGTCTTCATCCAAAGAAGGTGATGTTGTGTATATGGTGGGATTGGAAGGGAGTCCACTATTATGAGCTGTTTCTGGAAAACCAATTGATTAATTCCAAAAAGTGCTGCTCCCAGTTAGACCAACTGAAAGCAGCACTCGAAGAAGAGCGTCCAGAATTAGTTAACAGAAAACGCATAATTTTCCATCAGGATAACACAAGACCACATGTGTCTTTGTTGACCAGGAAAAAACTGTTACAGCGTGGCTGGGAAGTTCTGATTCATCCATCATATTCAGACATTTCACCTTCAGATTTCCATTTACTTAGGTCTTTACAAAATTCTCTTAATGGAAAAAATTTCAGTTCCCTGGAAGAGTGTAAAAGGAACCTGGAACAGTTCTTTGCTCAAAAAGATAAAAAGTTTTGGGAAGATGGAGTTACGAAGTTGCCTGAAAAATGGCAGAAGGTGGAACAAAAGGGTGAATACATTGTTCAATGAAGTTCTTGGTGAAAATGAAAAATGTATCTTTTATTTTTACTTAAAAACCGAAGGCACTTTTTGGCCAACCCAAAAAGTCTATTTAGGTAAGCTTGGGAATGTTCACTTCTCAGTTCCCTGTTCCTAGCCCAGTGTCTATCACAGAGAAGCCACTCAGCAAATGCTTTTGAATAATTAATTAATTTTGAAAAATTAAATATCTTTGAAAAGTAAATGAATATATGCCAGATCTTCTGGACCTTTGACTTTCATGCTCAAAGTTTGGACAATGGGATGAAGCAATTTGATCAGGGAAAATAAATACTTTTTTTTTTTTTTTTCCTGCAATAAGACCTGTGTTAATTTGACTTAAAGATGAAATCAACTGAAAGGATCACTGACATTTGTGATACTTCTGCTGAGAAGAATGTTTTATTTATTTATTTATTTATTTTTAACATCTTTATTGGAGTATAATTGCTTTACAATGGTGTGTTAGTTTCTGCTTTATAAGAAAGTGAATCAGCTATACAAATACATAGATACCCACATCTCTTCTGTCTTGCGTCTCCCTCCCACCCTCCCTATCCCACCCCTCTAGGTGGTCACAAAGCACCGAGCTGACCTCCCTGTGCTATGCGGCTGCTTCCCACTAGCCATCTATTTTACATTTGGTAGTGTATATAAGTCCATGCCACTCTCACTTTGTCCCAGCTTACCCTTCCCCCTCCACATATCCTCAAGTCTGTTCTCTACGTCTGCATCTTTATTCCTGTCCTGCCCCTAGGTTCTTCAGAACCATTTTTTTTTTTTTTTTTTTAGATTCCATATATATGTGTTAACAGACGGTATTTGTTTTTTTCTTTCTGACTTACTTCACTATCTATGACAGACTCTAGGTCCATCCACCTCACTACAAATAACTCTATTTCGTTTCTTTATATGGCTGAGTAATATTCTATTGTATATATGTGCCACATCTTCTTTATCCATTCATCTGTTGATGGACACTTAGGTTGCTTCCATGTCCTGGCTACTGTAAATAGAGCTGCAATGAACATTGTGGCACATGACTCTTTTTGAATTATGGTTTTCTTAGGGTATATGCCCAGTAGTGGGATTGCTGGGTTGTATGGTAGACGAAAAGACAACCCTCAGAATGGGAGAAAATATTTGGAAATGAAGCAACCGACAAAGGATTAATCTCCCAAATTTACAAGCAGCTCATGCAGCTCAATATCAAAAACACAACCCAATCCAAAAATGAGCAGAGGACCTAAATAGACATTTCTCCAAAGAAGATATACAGATTGCCAACAAACACATGAAAGAATGCTCAATATCACTAATCATTAGAGAAATGCAAATCAAAACTACAATGAGGTATCACCTCACACCGGTCATAATGGCCATCTCAAAAAATCTACAAACAATAAATGCTGGAGAGGTTATGGAGAAAAGGGAACCCTCTTGCACTGTTGGTGGGAATGTAAATTGATACAGCCACTATGGAGAACAGTATGGAGGTTCCTTAAAAAACTAAAAATAGAATGTTTTATTTTTAATTGTTAAAAATATTAGTAGCCCCCAACACAACCTTCTGAGAAGAGTGGGCAAAATGACCCAAACTGGCACAATGAATGTTATTCTAACAATTATTACATTTTATATATTTTTAAGGTACAATATTTGTATATCTTATATAAACTAAGGTTCCAGACAGTATGACAATTCAGAAGATACACTAGTCACCCTCCTAGATACATTGCCCCATCTCTCTCTTTTAAAAAAAAAATCTGCTCAGAGGATGGTAAAAACAAATGAATAGAGGATATCTTCTCTGATCTGCTTTGTATCTTACTAAAAGGAAAAAAATAAAGTGGAATAAAACATGATACTAATCTATATATGCCACTCTAATTCATCTTGCAAATGTTTTTCAAAAACATGAGGTTTTCCATAAAAAAGAGAAGCATCTTTAATTATGAAATATCAATATTTAATCTTTTGTAGTATGAACAAAGCTACTGGTAAAGCAAAGCCACTGCCCCCCTTCTCCAAACCCTGTACCCAGGCACACAAAATGGAAATAGCAGTTATTTGAAAACAGATTCATTTGCATGTTGTTACTTTGGATTTTTATGCAAAAAGGTTTATAAGAAGTATTTTGGAACATTACCTGTAATTAAGAAGCTAGCATCTTTTTGCCTCATTGCTTTGGAATTGTGACTCTTTAAATCAGAAACAGGCAATAGCCTTGTTTACCTCAAATAATTATCATGAAAACTCAAATAAAGAAAAAAAGAGAGCTATTTATTGACCTCATAGGATAATTCACTGTAAAATTGTTAGATTTTGGTTGATGTATCTTTTTTTAAGTTTGTGTGAATGTGCCTATGTTCACGAGCAATTTTAGACTTACTGTGTTAAATTGCATGCTGCATTCTAGTTTTTGTTCTAATAATGTCATAACAAGAAAGATATTATAAATATTATAACCACCAAAAACCTTTAACTTTATGCATTGGCATGTAAGACTGTGTGTGTGTGTGTGTATGTGTGTGTGTTTGTGTGTGTGTGTATGTATTTCTTTATCAGGAATGTAATAGGATTGTTCTTTCATAAGAAAATGTTTTTCTAAGTAGTTCAAAGTAATTCTAAACATTCGAATATTGTATTTGGTACTTGTGATTATAAATTTGAGGGCCAGTAAATGTAGTTCCTATTATATATCATTCAGGTAGGATTAAAATAGAGCAACTTTGAAGTAAATTTCCGGTGGTGGCTCAGGTGAATAAAGTATTAACAAATTCAACAAAGTAAATATTATTTGACTTTAAAACAAAGAGCCAGTTTCATATGTGTTATTTTATTTTATTTAAATCTCTAGAGCTTGCAAAAAAGGCAACACAAACGTTGCAATCAGACATATTTCCTTTTCTTTTAACTGTGAGAAAGAAAAAAAAAAAATGTGGCATTGTTTCTCCCAGTCCTTCCCTTGATCATATGAATGCAACCTTTCAAAATGGCCTGAGGTGACAGTGTGCATTTTATCAGTGATCTCAGAAGACATATTCTAGAAGTTATATTTCTTTGCCTTCTTTTTGAATCTCTTATTTTCAACAGACTCTTTGTGGCAAAACATACCTACTCTTTTCCTGAATTTTTCAAAAATCAAATAACTTTTGCACTTCTCTAAAATAAAATAGAAATTTACATCTTTATGTGAGGTGATGAATTTTTAAACTCAAAAAGTCTATTAATATTCCCAACAAGTTACTTCACTCTTTTTTTCCTACAGCTTACTTTATATTGTTTTTTTTCTCTTGGATGTTACGTGTTACACTGTAAACATTTTGAGAAGCTTTACTGATTTAATGATTTAATTTTTTTATTGTGCTTGATTTATTGAAAATAATGAGATAAGTTTTAATGGGAGTTATACATTTAACAGATTTCAAATCTTAACTTGTAGCTCTTTTGGTCCCATTTTCTTTCCTTTTTAATTTTCTTTTATTATCATTGACAGTTTATCATAATCATTTGTTCTTTGAAATATTCCCAATAACCTCAAATGTACAGTTGCAGGGGAGAGATGTTAATTTGCCCCCTGTCCTTTCAGGAAATACCAGCATCTTCAGTGATTACTGAAGTCATTTTTTAGCAATTCCATTTGTACCCAAACTCTTGCCTTCCAAAAATTCTTTTTTTTCCATCCTAAAGGTAGGATTTACTGATCCTGGCTTTGTTAACTCCCCAAAAGCCTTGATAAACCTACTCTTTGAACATCCTACTTATTATATTGTACCTCACAATTAGCTTGAAGAATGGGTATCACAATTATATCTCCTCACTAAAAGTAAACATTCCTTGCTGTCTGGCTTAATTATCCTCATTTCTATATGTATCTCTTTGTTTGTATTTATTATTTTTAATAACAACAATGTAAATTTTTCACATTACATTAATTATATACATGCTTATAAGGATTATGAGCATTTTATTGTATTTTATCTATACAGTAGATCTATGGGCAGACTGTTATATGAGTTTACAGATACAGAAACTCTGAAACATTGTTTATCCTTCTGGTAATTGGATGAGACAGAACACAAACCCAAACAAAAGTAAAGACCAGTGAGCTTCCTAGGGTTCCATAGCTGTCACCTGAGCAAGAGAAGGTGTGTAGACTGGGTAGAATCTATATATTCTACTCACCTTGGAATGGGCTCATAAAAGTGCTAATCGTAGATGAGGATCTCATAAATACTGAAAATTATAGCTGACACTGACTTCATTAGGTGATTAGTAAGCTGATTAATTGATAGGGAAATAATAGAATGCTCTCAAAGAATACATAGTGTATCACTTTAGAAATGGTGCTTGGCATTGCCTTCTGAATGTGCATTTCATTGATCCCAGCACTGAAAGGCACGTTGTATACCTGAGAGCCTGGCTAATACTTTTGACTTTCCATTTATATTTCTCTTAATTTATCTCCTTATCTTATTACCTCCTCAACCTCAGATAATAATTTATAGAGATCTATAATGGAAAATGAACCCAAATATCAATGTTAATAGTATTTGTTATAGATAACGTATGAAATTTTAATATTATTGATGTTAAATAATTAACTTTCTGTTAGCCTCAGGGGAAAAAAAATGTTCATCTTTTCCTCAGATTAGAGACATTTTTATTCATTGGAGCCATTGTATCAACATAGTATTCTCTTATTTTCCAATATTTTCCACATTCAATGAAGAGAACAGATTCTTTTTTCTATTCTATGAATAATTACATAGAGTAAATTCTAATTTGAATCAACAATCTTAGGAATTTACAAAGCATTTAAAAGTTATTATCAGTAATACTTATTTTCTCAATTTAGTTTTAGTTTACACAATTACTTTCAATTTCGTTTGTGAAGTCCTAGAGATTAATAAGAAAATGGTCCAAATTGCATTTTTCTATTTAGGAAGCTGAATAGTGATTATTCATCTTTGCAAAAAGCACAAAAAGTAACACAGTATTTTCAACCTTATTCTCCCTTATTTTCATGGTACCATTCAATGTGAAGTGGGTAAAAATGCTTTTTCAGTTTCTTCTCTAAAATAAATAATTCCCTGAGGGTCACTCATTCAATTTGTCCACGCATATCTTTTACACCAGAAATTAATTTAGAAAGGTTGACTAAGTGATCACCTATTTCAGAGACAGAAGAAGCCATCCAATCAGTGTTAATCCTTATGAGCAAGGATTTTGGAAGTAAGATGAATATATGTTATAGTATGATATTATATACTGTATATTATCTGGTATATTATAAGTATAAATATAGACTTAGTATATACATAGTTCTTACAGATCAATAATATAAATATTACCTTAATTAAATATACAAATACATGAACAGATATTTTAGAAAGAAGTAATACAAATGGTGAATATGCATGTTTTTAAAAAAATCAACCTTCTAAAAATCAATAAAGCAATTATAATAAAATTCTTATTTTTTTGTTACACACTTATACAATCATCCCCTACACACACATTCTTGGACAGGGTATTGAGAAACACTTTAACAAAGTTAAAGATAAATATGACAATATGTATAATAAGTTTTAGAAATCTTCGTATTCTTAGATCTACTAACTCTTCTAAGAATTCATCCCATGAAAATAATCTTAGCATAAATGCCCTCAAATAACTGTAAACAAGAATTTTCAGCACTGTCTTTATTTATGATTGCATAAATGACAAATAAACCTAATGTCCAAATTGCAAATATATTAAATAAAGCATTATCTATCTATAAATAGAATTTTAGAAATCACATTTTCAAAACTGAGAAATGAAGTATAGTATATAGTGATAATGTAATTGTAAACAAAAAATCAAGAAATAAAGCTTTATATAGTGTAAGATACAATGTATTTAATACAAGGTAAAATAAAATGTATATTTTATAAATATACATATACCTTTATACGATGAAATAGCTGTACAATAAATTACCACATTTTTAGAGTAGATATTACTGTGTGATATCCATACCTTATTCTACACATTAAATTATATTTCTCTGTTTTCAAATTTCATCAATAAATATGTATTATATTATAATTAGAAACATATTACCAAACGTTTTAAAAGCTACACATTTTATATTGAAAAATTAAAATAGTGACATGTAAAGTATAAATGAGTTCAATACAACAGCAAGTATTTTTGGTAAGCTGCATTTAAATCAATTTTTAAAAGTTAACCTCTGTATAAATGAGTGTATGTAAGATAAAAAAGAAAAAACAGAGAAAGAACAAGCAATCCATCAAATAACTATAAATAATTAATAAACATGGGAATATTGTTCGTAATCTTAAGCAATTAAAGCTATATAAGTGTAACCATTATAAAATTTTCAACTCTGAATTTGACAGATTAAGTAAAACACATGCATACTATTCAATGTTGAAGAGGTGAAAAGAGATGGGCTAATACACTACATATAGAAAATTAAAGTTGTACAATATCTGTGTAGAAAGTAATTTGGAAATTTGCTTTTCTCTTACCTCCAGGAAGTAAAGTCTTCCTTTCCCTCAAGTACGATTGTATTTTTTGAAGTAGAGATTAAAAAGATTCGTTCCGCAAAAATGTGTTCTCCCTCCAGTCTAAAAACAGATTGACTTTCTTCCTATATCCAGTTTCTGTATTAGAGATCCCACTTATGCAGGAGAGGCCCACACCTACCTGAAAAGGACTGTAAGCTTACTCTATGATACCTGCAAGATAACTTATCAAAATATTGCAGAATAAGACTAATATCTTAACAGCTAAAACAAACTAACAAAACTGGAAGCAGTGGCCGATGTGTTTTTTACTGATATGATCAAATATGTTTACAACAGTGTTATTTACTAAGTAAATAATTGGAAACCAGCTAAATATTCAACAATAAAAAATTAACTATCATGCAGACGTAGGAAGTAATATGTATTTATTAAAAATAAGTTTTGAAGAATTATAATACCAGAAGTTTAAAAAAGCATAATGTAAGGATGTCTCTGCATTATGATCTATTGTATCTCGTACATGTGTGGGTGTGGGTGTGGGAATGTGTGGACACAAAGGGAGTGTCAGGGTGTGTGTAGGGAAGAAATGGCTTATGCGAAATATACCACATTTTAATGGGGGTTATATTTGGTTTCTGGAATTATGGAGAGTGATTTTTTTCTCTCACAATTTTTGCATTTGCTAAATTATTTTGAATCAGAAAATATTCAAAAAGCTTAAATTATCTACTCTCATACTTCCACTATAAAGTTCAAATATTTAAAATAGGCTTACCAAGACTTAGGCATGAGTGAATTTAAAAATACATTGACAAATAAAAATGGTCAATATCATTAATAATTTATCAATTTAAAAAATCATAAATGATATTACAATTTGTATCTGTCAGATTGGAATATTAAGAATCTTCCTATTACCCAATGGATGGGGGAAAAATCATACTCATACTATTACTGAGAGTACTAATGGATGACACAGTTTAGGAGGGTAGGCAGCAATGAACACCTGAACACATATATTCCTTTATTTAGGAATTTACACTTTTTCTGATCAAAAGTTAGGAATTTATACTTTTTCTAATCAAAAACAAATGTGTAGAGATAAATAAATATGAATAATCTCTGTGATTTTTTTTCTAATAGCAAAAAGTATATATGTTATATAGTAACAATGCAGTGTTTGGAAGGTGTAAAAATAAATGTAAAGTGGGCTATAAGTAAAGATGTAGAAAAATCTTCCAAGATATTTTGTTAATTAAAAACATCTGATTTCAGAATGATATGTAAAATATTTTTACATTTTTACACAATATCCAGATTAAGCAGGAAGATATCAATCATTTATAAAATACAATTATCCATACTTTGTGTCTGCATAGAAAATTTAGGAAAGAATACACTACAAATCTTTGACAATGGTTTTACTGATTGAGGTTCATGAATTTTTACTTTCTACTCTTTGTCCCATGGTGTACACTACTTTCATAATAGTATTATTATAGTTAATAATGATAAGAAAAGCATGCCACTTGCTGCCATTTAATTCACTGCCATTAAGGTCAGAGCTGATTTAATTTTCCTTAATTAGTGTGCTGAATCTGATATTATCGTTTGAAACTGAAAAATTATAAATGCCATCTTTTTTTATCAAGGGAATAAACATTTTTACTTTCAGAATAATGACTTGCTTTGGCTTTGTTCAGTCATACTTTATTGCTGTTAGGTTGGATTTCACTAAATCTTCCTGTGTTATCTGGGTATTATATAGAATAATAAACTTTTTATTGCATTTAATTATTTTAGCAATTGAAAGGTCACTAATAATTTCCATTTTTACTCTTTTTTTTCAAAATCATAATTTTTATCCATCAGAAGTAATTCTTAATGAGATTTTTTTTAAACCTAAAAAGTAAAAATTAAAACACTCACTCTGGAGGCAATCAGGATGTCCAGAAGTAATTGATATTCCAACTACCAAAAACAAAGAGAGGTGGAAGTATTGGGTGATAGTTAATTCTATAGAAAATAAGTCCTGATATCAGTACCCAAAGACTAAATATGTAAATCCTTAAATTTCAATTAAGGGTGATGAAGTAATTATTACAGTAATAATAAATTTTGTTGTATCAGTTAAAACATTGAACTCAGATAATAGAGGGTATACCAAATACACAGTAACTTTAAAATTAGAACCATGCCTATTATTTTTCAACACAATTAATTTCAAAAGAGAAGTTGTATATCCTAAAATTACTCATTGTATGTAAATATATTTTACAATTACTTTGAGTTCTGAAGAGTCATTTTATAGTCAATATAATGCATTCCTAAAAATAAGTAAATGGATAAAAATACATTTATATACACTAGAAAATACTACACACACACACATACACATACACACCCTAAATTGGTTAAATTCTTAATTCTTAAATCTCCAAAGGAAAAAAAAAAGCTGCCAATAAACCAGGGATTGTTTCCCCAAATTGAGATTTCCCTGTTCAATATCTTTGATTTTTTTTTATCAAAGATTTTTTATCAGTAAACCTTTGCCAAACCTTTGTTTTACACATTTGATTTACATTGTAGACCAAAGATACAATAGGGTGACTGCATTCAATTGTTAAATTCAAGCTTTCCCATTCATCTAATTTTTTTTTATTACCATCATTTCTGTAGTTCCTTTCACTATGTTCTCTTATCGTGAAATGCAATTTGCTCTCCACAATTTGAAACCCTCCCACCCAAGTTCACAAACAAGCGCTCTTTTTATATTAGACATGATCATTTGAATGGTCTTGTTAGGAATTAGTGGTAAAACTAGCAATGAATGTTTATTATTTTTGAGGCAATTATTAAGACAAAAGAGGCACATGTTATTGACATGAGACCACATCTAACAAGGGCCCTAATCTAGGATCCATGATAGGTCTGGATTGCATCACAGAATGAAAAAGTCTGAAAATTCTGTGTGTGTGTGTGTGTGTTTCCGTGGGAGTCCTAAACTTTCATTGACTTAAGAACAGTAGGGAAACACCTTCCGCAAAGACTTCAGTAACTGGTTAAACAATCACGAATCACCCCTAGTTAGTTTTCTTCTCTCCTGAAAGCTAAAACAATTGTTGCTAAGCTCCACCCCAAAAGAAAACTACTTGTTTTACAGTATTCAACTACATCAGGTATTGATTTTAGAATAATATTCAATTCAATATTATGTTGCTTAGATTATTTTTAAATTATTGATCTAAAGATCATAGTACATGGTATTAAGCCTTTATAAGAGAGTTAGAAGGAAAAAAGAGTATATTATTTTGATGTCCAATTAACAGGGCAAGAGAGACTCTCAGATGAGAAATAGTTGCGACCTAAGGGTTATTTTTTTATTCCTCAATTCCGTTTTACTAACTGAAAATATTGATTAGAAAATAATAAAGTTAGACCTCAGTGCCACATCCATCTTCTTGTGGTAAGAGGGCAGCACTAGTAGAGAGGTTCCTATTAAATATAGGTGTCATTTTTATTCCTTATGCACTTCTTTCTATTCTGCAGTTTCCTGAGGGATGTGAAAATAAACACACTTAAGAGATTTCACAAGAACTGTATTACTTCAAGATGATATGCTGCAATTTTTTTCCTCCAAAAAAAATTAGATCTTTTATTATTGTGTCGTTTATTCATACATTGGGCTTTTAATCTGTAATTGTGACTGTGTCCAGAACATAAATACCATAATTAGTATGAAAAGCATTTAAATGGAACAACAACCAATGTTGGTTAAAAGCAATTCCACTGTACAAGAAGCTACATACCACATGTGGCAGAAATAAAAGTAGAAATTTGATTAAACATCAGTGCAGGACACCTACCACAAAAATAGTGAGGTACAGATTTGTGAATTACAGGGCATATGAAATATGTGTTCTTAACTTCTAAGTGTATTGAGACAGAGATTGGGATATTATTTTATTGTTAGTTAATAACTTTATTAAATTATACTCTGAGAATGAAATTTGCATAAAAAGACTCATTTTAGGATTTTTTTGTTGGAAAATCCTTTGTGACCTATTACACATGCATGAAGAGAATATGCATCATCTATTTTTCAGGAATAGGATCAATCTGTCTACGTGTCAATAAATTCATACACAGACATAAAATCAAAATTTTAAGTTTTTCTGTTCAACTCATATTGCCTCACTAAAATTGTAAGGCTTTATCTAACAAATCATTTTATGTGATTTTTTTTTTTAATACTACTGTTCTATTACCTTACTCACTTTCAACTTCTTTATCAGTCTCTGAGACAGATGCGTGAAAATCTCCTGCTGTGATTGTGGATTTGCCAATTTCTCCTTTTAATTATTAGCATTATTTAAAAATATCTCTGGTAGTAACTTTACTAGCATCATAGTGTGTATTGTTCTTTTTGCTGTTATAAACACTTTTTATTTCTATATTTGTGCAAATATTATTTTGAAAAAGGAGGATTAACTTACATCAATTTACCTTTTACTGGGGTGAACAATGAATATTAAAACTGATTACTCTGTAATATTGGGTAGTGACATCTGATATAAGGAAAAATAAAGCTAGGTAAAGAGATAGCGTTTGATGGCAAGCCGCTTTGAGGCGATGCTTTGGAATAGAGTCCTGAGAGTGCGTGATAGATTAAGTCATGTTGGTTACTGGCAAATAGTGTTCCAGGAAGTAACCACAGGTTCTTCCAGGTCTGGGGAAGGTAGGCTTAAAGGAAAATTTCAGTAATGGAAAGGCTACCTGGCTAGAGTGAGCAATGGGAAATGTGGAATAAAATGGTGTTAGAGGAAGAGTTTAAGCCATGCCGAGGATTAAATTTGAGTTTTGATCCATTTGGTACTGAAAGCTACTAGAGTCTGTTAAATCTGCTGAAGCAGATTTCTATTAGTATTTACTAGGCGTATTTTCTTCCATCTCTTATTTTGATATAGTATAGGTAATTTTGTTTTGTGCGTATCTTTTAAAGAGCACCTTGCCGCTTGTTTGTTTTAATTGAGTTATATTTGACATACAACACTGTAAGTTTAAGACGTACAACATTGATTTGATACATTTATATTGCGGTATGATTACCATAGTGGCATTAGCTAACACTTGTATTGCTTCATATAATTGTCAGTTTTTCTTGTCTTGAGAACAATTAAAACCTAATCTCTTAGAAAGTTTAATGTTGATAATATAGGTTGGTTGTCTATAATCACTGTACTGTTTATTAAGTGTCTAGGACTTATTTATCTACTGGTCGCAAGTATGTACCCTTAAACAACATCTCTCCCATAACCCCCATGCCCCAACTCCTGGTAACCATCATTTCACTCTCTGCTTTTACAATGTCAGGTTTTTTTAGATGTCACATATAAGAGATATCATATAGTATTTGTCTTTCTCTGTCTGATTTATCTCACATATCATAATGTCCTCAAGATCCATCTATGTTGTTGCAAATGGAAGAATTTCCTTTTTTCTCATGGCCAAATAGTATTCCATTGTATAAATATACCACACTCCCATGTTTATTGTAACATTATTCACAATAGCCAAGATATAGAAATAACCTAAGTGACCATCAATGGATATTGTTTTTATCTAACCTATGATTGTCTATATTTTTGTGAGACAGAATAGAATGGTAATCAACAAGAAGTTCTCTGGATTCAGTTTTGTGACCTTGGACAAATTTAATTAAATTATCTAGACTGTGGCTTCCTTTTTGTGAAATAAGAATAATTATAGTACTTATATGATGAGTTTGCTTGGAGAAGTAAAAAATTTAATATATGTAAAGCCTTTAGAATAGTGACTAGTTTATGTAAAGTACTTAACATAAAATTAGCTTTTATAATGTCATTAATGATTTATTACATTCACATTTATTGTAGTGATTTTATACACACATTTACATGCACACGTATACACATATATGTAATTATTAGTAATATCATACTGTGAGTTGTTTTCTTTCTTTGCTTATTTTTTCTTCCAGCTTTAGGTTGGATTAACAGATTTCTTTTAACTACTTTGTTTAATCCATACAGTACAGAAGCTAATTGTATTGTATTTCTGTTTTGTTAGTGGCTATCCAATTGAGAATTTCTCAAAACTCTGCTTTTAGACATAAGTAAAGAAAGCGATGTCTGTTTATGAACTGAAAGTGTATTGAAAATAAACAAGTGAATCAATGTCACAACACTCTGACTACTGGCATTAATATTGAGTATTTAGTATACTCAATTATTGTCTCATTGAACAAATTAAACAGCATTGATTTTTAGCTTTAGAATAAATAAGTGCATGAATAAACTATTGCTTCTGGTATAACTTTTGTGACATGGACTACTGAAAATTTTCAGGAAAAAGGATTGGGGAGAAATCACAATAGTAAATGGTCTTTCAGTAACTGGTTTGGCAGGTTGTAGTGCATATCTTACTTATTTGAATGATATTTTGAGAATAAATCAACTCTTTTTGCTTTCTCTCTAAAAAAGAAATTAAAATTATGGACCATATGTATCCAAACCTTTGTCCAAAAGGAGGCATCCCTACAATACCCATTGAGGAAGGATACCTAGGCCAAAAGAATGTTCTTCTTTGGGGACCATAAGTGGAACTGATTATTGCTTTTGTTCTCCATAGGATTAACCAATTAGACCTCTTTTAAGACCTGCCTTAGTTGATTGGCCTATGGGATAAAGGAGATTGGACTACAGTTTCCTTTGGTGCTTGGATCCTCTAAGTAACTCTATTCCAATGACATAAAGTTCTAAATCACCATTATTAATTTTAGTTAGAAACTCCATTTATTAAGAAAAATTGTTCATAAGTTAGAGAAACCAATTGAAACTAGCTTAAGCAAAAGATATTCAAGTTTATTATGGGAATGCAGGGAGAATACATGAAACCAGAGGAGGGACAACTGTTGCCATCTTTCATTTCTGCTCCTCTTTCAGCATCTGCTTCATTCTTCTCTGACTCTGTGCACTGGCTTTTCTGTTTCTAAATGCACATGATGACAGCACAGTCTTACGTCTTCTCTCTTTAAAAGGCAAACACATATTGAAAATTAAATTCCTTAGTCACAATTCTAAATTCCCAGAGAAATGACCATAGATCAGAAAATATCCTTGGACTGATTAACTGGTATAAAACATTATTGTTTTGTGTGTATTGAAAGTGAGTCTTTGGGGAAAAAATCTGGTTGGAGGATATTTAACAAAGAGATACTTATCTCAGAAACCAAAAATGTACTGAATAGGATCACCACTGTGAAAGAATAACCCTCATTTCTCTATGTACATATGATTCTGGCTATCCTAGTTATGGACTTATTTTCAGGGTCTGATATTTATTAGGTCCTTAAATATTAGTTATTAAGATATGTTTATAAGGTTCAACCACATTCCTATGACTGACCTGGAAAACATAAATATCTTTAGATGGAAAAAACAACTAAATATGGGACCTAAAGTATACTTCTTAATAGGTCATTGCCTCTAAACATGTGTCAGTATATCTTCAATTACATATGAAATCTTTGTATGGTCAATTCTTTATAAAATAATATACTGTAGTATTATCTAAGCTAATTTTTATTCCTTAAAACAGTTATAGATGTTATGGGAAAGAATCAAGGCAATTAGATTACAACTGAAAATATTTTTATCTATCATGGCTCTTCTATTAACTAGGATGAGACTCAAAAATAAATTGCCAATGACCTTTTAGGACTATAAAAGTTAAAACTTATTTTCCCATGAGTTATTTTTTGCTTATCAACCTATAATATCTCAGTTATGCTTTTTGGCTCATATACTTTATTGAAAACACTATGGCTACAGTTCAGTAGCTGGACTTCTTCTAGATCTTTGCTGGTGGGTAAACCATAGGTAAGAGTGGCTGACTATTAAACATTAAAAAATTAAAGTTTTTTCAGTAAAATCTGTTTGAAAATACCTCCTTTTAACATTTGTCATGTCTACAACTGAAAATTTAGAAGGTGAAGAAGAGAGATTACCCAAGAAGCCATAAATTGTCATACATGTTTAAAGCAGTTAAAAGTGAAATTAAGGTACAATACAGAAGAGTAGTTTCTGTATTCTTTCCTTGGCCTAAAGTCTATCATTAGGGCCAATATTTTGATTTATGCATTAACATTTCCTAGTCTAGAGTTATGAAATTAAGTATAGACATATATGTTCTAGTCAATGAATTCCACATTTTGATTTCTATACAATATAAAAGTCAAAAAAAGGTCAGAGATCCACAGATATAAAAGATGAGAAAACTGAAACCCAAAGAAGAAAAGTGTGATTTTTCTAAGGCCACATCAGTAGTAGTGGCAAAACATGATCCATCACAAGCCTACTGGTTTTCACTTGTACTTTCACTACTTCACACACTCTCACCAGGTACACTTCCTGTTACTTGCTTATGGGTGAATTGCAGACTTCTCATATGTTCTCTTCTCACTGTATAAGACCCACTATTTCTACCACGATTGAGATAAGCAGTGTTATTTATAAGACTCTAGTCATAGTGGTCTGAATATTGTTAGGCTGGAGCAATTTTGGTTGAAAACAAGTTGATCAACTCAAACATTTGGTTAAAATGACAACTGGTACATCCCAAGGAATAGCTTACTCTTAGATATTTAGTTTCATTCAAAATTTCCCCTTAATATCAAACATCTAACTTCTAAATTTTCTCCATAGCAATCAATGCAGAGTAGAAATAATTCATTACACAGTTACATTTGTTTAAAATTGATACAAATGTGGAAACATCCATAAATATTTGCAGTGCCACATCATGGTTATTATCAATTATGATTTAGGCCTAAGCTTGCTGTGAATTAACAAAATTGCATATAGCTCTATCATTCAAGTCATTTCACTAGGTACTGTGAATGTTGTGCTATATTATTATGTGAGCATCAAAACGTCTCTTTTTCCTACTCATGAAGTAAATTTATATCCATAAAGAAGCTCACCCCTCAGTAATAAACAAGGCATGCATTCAATGAGTTTATTTCTGAGGAAAAAAAAACAGTTATTTCCATCACAGTAATACTTTCTAGTAGTTCCTGTGGATGAGGTTGAAAAGCGGGGACACTCAATGCCTTTTAAAAGGAATGGCAGAGGGCATATTTTATAACTAAAAGCAGACAAGTCTCTTTTCTCCCAAGTAAAAAGGAGTGTTTTCTAAAGAAGAAATTCCTTTTTTACAAATCACAGGAGCATTCTCATTTTTTCACCTGAAATACCTCTCCAGTTTTTTCATTGAATTTCCATAGTTCTTGGAACGCAAAGAAATGACTTTAAATTATCACTTATTTTACTTTTTATATGAACCCTCTCCATTTTATTGGAAAATGAGTTTATCCTTTAGACATTTCAATAATTAATCTATGTTTTATGGCCAGCTACTTCCAGACATTCTTAAGATTTATCCCAAGTTCTTGTGGTCAGTCAGCAAGGCAGCACATGCTTATGGAGTATCAGGTGCATGGATAATCTAGTGTTGGCATAAGTTTCATACAGAATTTAGATTTTAGGAATTATGTTTAAAAATATTTACTATGACTTTATATTCTCCTGCCCTTAATTTCTTAGGAAAATAAGAATGTCATTAGAAATGCATATTACCGTATATTTAGTGAAATTGGTGATAATTATGATGTGAGTAAAAACATCTTTCGTGAAACACTGTTATCTTGACTGTTTAATATTAACAGCATTCCTGGTGGATTTTACAATTAAGTTGTTATTTGGTGAACATGCTTAAGAGATTCAGATGTATAGGAATTATCACTAATTATAAACTAGCTGGTCATGAATGCATATTGACAGATTTCAATTCTTTTTTCAAATTACTATTAACTTTCCAATAAAAAAAACAAGTTTTAAATTCAGTAAAAATTTGTGTAAAAATATGTAAAAATGTCTCCTTTTAACCTTTATATGTTGGAAAACCAGGTTTTTGTTTTGAAGAAAGAAACCTCATCAAGGCCATGACCCTATTCATACAGTAAGGGCAGTAAAAGGCATTAGAAACACATGCTCATGGATTCCTCCGGCCTCGTTAGTGAGTAAAGGATATGCATGTCATAAATCCAATTGGGCCACATCAGCAACATTACATTAAGCAGCATATACAATTTGCACATTTATGGGATGATATGCTTAGCATTTATGAAGACTCATTTTTCTATTGCCTGAAAAGAAACAATACTAATAGTGTGCTCAATTGAGGGCTCCCAAGAATAATGGAAAAATTGGTGACTTGTAACCACATTTAGTACTATGTGCTGCCTTGAAAGCATAATGAATTCCTCCCTATTGTCTTCACAGAACATCAATGCAGATAAATAATTTATAAAACTGCTAGAATAACACAGGAGATGATGAAGGGATGGTGACCAAGGTAGTCTCTAAAGATGCAGCCTTGCTTCCTTGTACATCTCCCATGCCCCAACTTACTGAAGAATCCTCTTGATAAGTCAATTCAATTCTAAAAGTATTTATTAATAATATTCTCTGATAGGTGCTACACAGTAAGTAGGAGTCCTTTATCTCCAGGAATAATAAAGCACACTGAGAAAAAGAAACAATATCTCTATAGAAAATACAGAGTTAAGAAGCAAAATGAATGGTGGAAAATAACAAAAAAATCAAAGAAAAATGCAATAAGAGGAAGGAGAAATTGGGAAATCTTTAGAAATGAGTAGGACCTTGGATAGATGGTAATGTATGGATATAAAAATGGTGTGGGGGAGAGGGACAGAGAGCAAGACAGAGAGAGAGAGTAAACGAGCAAGCGAGTAGATGGAAAATGACTTAATGTGATGATGAAAGTCAGGCTGTCCTGGCCTTGTCCTCGGGGTGGTTTTAGTTCTTAGTTTAGATGTGTGGCCCCTTTTCAGAAAAAAATAATTGCCCAATTAGACATCATCACTTAAACCACAGAAGACTCCAACCGAACCAAAAAACGTAGGAACTCTTGGGTTGGACGGTACCTGGGCCAACCCTCATATCATAGGGAACAATACAAACACAGGTGTTTTCTTTTACAGCTTAAGAAAAGAACTCTACAAGAAAGTGTCAGCCTGGAAACAGTGTAAGTTTTCCCAGGTCTACAAACAACATTTTTCAGATAACTTCGTCGCTCAAATACTGCTTTATCCCCTGCAGAGAATACAATTCTAAAATAATATCAGAATTATAAGGGTTATTAAAGGCTACACATTTCAACTGCCAATTATTAGAACAAGTGCAAAGGCTGCAACTGGACATTGTCTTATATAGGGATTGCTTGATGTCACAGCCTTAATTCCTCTTCTGTGACAGCAATTTCCTGTCTTGCCTTTTCTACCACCTCCCTTGTTTCAACTTCAACCACTCTCTGCTCTCATCCTAACCACCTCTTATTATGCTTCCATTTTCTTCTGGTTTATAAGTACTCTCCCTCCTGTTTTCACAGTCTTTCTTATCTAACGATGAATTGATGGTATAATTTGTTAATTACTCTCTTGTGAGCTTTCTCAAGGTCTTCCATCCTCTGTCCTTTTGTGTCTACAATCCTGAGTCAATCTAAACATTTAGCTTCCCCATATGTACACAGTTGGTAAGTATGACTGCAAGAAATCACAAAACTGTGCACATTGTTGCAACTACAAATATACATGGTATTAAATTTTAAATGGATCCTCAATATCCTTCTTTTTATTTGTCTTAACTCCATTTCCTGTTACCCAAGTTTGCTATAAAAAACTTAATTTCTTTTAAGTATCTTACTGTACCTTTAGATTAATTACTTTATAAAACTGATATCTCCTACAGCATATAGAACAGCGAAATCATCATGTAGGAGAATCTTCAACTTAATGACTTGTGACCCCATGATTATCTATTAAATACCTATTTTTACTTCTTTCTACCCATCTCAGAAATTTTATTGTTTTCAATTTTTTTTCCTGAATTCTATTTGTTTTTAGCTGTTTGTTGATTTTGGCCCATCAATTATTTTCTATATCTTCAGCATATTTTTCTCTAGAAACATCTTTCCTTTGGCACATTTATTTATTGATTTCTTTCCAATTTCTTTTAGCTACTATATCCTTCATACTAAAAATTAAAATTATTTCCTGAAGTACACATACCAGCTTTTGGGAAATCCACAATTTCTGTATGATTTAGCATTCAGAAGGGACCACAGTTGAGATTAAAAAAAGATGATATTAACAAGCAAAATGAGAACTGTGCAGGGCAGAATGAGGTGTATGGCCATCAAAATAATGAACTACCTAATTCCACCTTTGTATACAAATGATTGGAGTATGAATGGGTGCTTGGTCTGCCTTGGGGGGCAGGGATAGTTGGTTCAATTATTGCAATTAGTACTAAAATAAATCCACAGTGTTACCACATTTTCAGGTAATTGTCTTTTAAATTGAAGAATACATGTAGAGTGACTCACATATCAACTGGCACCTAAAAATTCTGTGTACAGTAGTAAAGCTATTTGATTCATAAGAAATTAAAGTCCCATTCATTTTTGAAGAGTTTTAAAATATTTTGTTTTACAAAATTTGAGGAAATACTCTAGGATATTCTATCTGTACACTGGCGTATAAAACAATGATTAGAACTGAAGAGTTAACAGCAAATTTTGTTCTTTTTTTATTTCTGGATGGGTAGAAAGCAAGCAGAATATAATACAATTCCTTAATTAGTGTGCATTCCATTTCTGCTTGTTTTCAAGTTTGTTTTATCATTAAATTGTCTTACAAATGTATAAAAAGTATTGTTTTACCCTTTATTTTTGGATTCCTGGACCTGATTTCAACATGTACGGGTGGAGTCCCCACACATACAACAAACAGTGCTCTGACACCAGCTGGGTGTCTTATAATTTAACTCAGTTGTGACACTATTTACTTGGAGATAGCATCAGATTCCACAGGTTAAGCATTCAGTCTTACAAGACTGACCCCCCACCCCCACCATTTCAGCTGTTACCTGTGTTTCTGCCCAACTAGCTATAAATCAGAGGTTCCTATAAATCCTCTCCTTGGGTTCTATTAATTTGCTAGAATGGCTCCCAGAACTCAGAGAAACATTTTACTAACTAGATCACTAGTTTATTATAAGAGGACATAACTCAAGAATAGCCAGATGGAAGAGATGCACAGGGCAAGGTATGGGGAAAGGACATGGAGCTTCCATGCTCTCTCTGAGTGCCACTCTCCCTAAATCTCCACTCGTTCACCAACCTGGAAGCTCTCAGACCCCATCCTTTTGGATTTGTATGGAGGTTTCATTATATAATGATTGATTAAATCATTGGCTATGGGTAATTGATCCAACCTCCAGCTCTACTCCTGTCCCCAGAGCTCAGAAGGGTGGGACTGAAGACTAAAAGTTCCAATCCTCTAATCACGTGTTGACTCTTCAGCCAACCAGCCAACAGCCTTAGGTGCTTTCCAAAAGTAACCTCATTAAATAACAAAAGATACGTTTTGCTGTCATCACTTAGGAAATTATAAGTGTTTTAGAATCTCTGTGCCAGAAACAGAGATGAAGACCAAATATATATTTATTATTATAAATCACAAGGTTGCATCTTTTATACAAAATTTAATTTAGTACTGTTTATATAGGAAATCTAGTTTTTAAGGAAAAAATGCCTCATATTAGATTTTTCAAAAAATTGTGTACCTCACAACACTTATTCACAAAATAATTACAGACATTCAAAAAAAAAAAAGGCAGAAGAAATTATCTATTTTAAAAATTTAGTTTATTTTTACATCTCCAATAATCAGTATGGTGTTTTAAAGCAAGAATTTTCTTTTTTGACATCACACCATCACACATTAACTTTAAAATAAAAATACATATTTTCACATTAACATATATTTATGTCTTGTAGTTAGCACTGTCAATGGAAATAATGAATCAATCTATAATAGGAATAGAAAAGAGTTTTTCTGAGCCAAACTGAGGACTATAGCCTGGGAGACACAGATTCAAGAAACATTTTAATTGTGTTACACTGGAATACAAAATGAAGGAGGCTTATAAAGGCAAAAACCACAAAATTACATAAACTGTTTTTCAGTAGTTAGGTTGGAGCTGGCAAGAAGTAAGGATCCTGCAGCTATTAGTAGATATGGTTTTAAGAACAGCTGGTGATGTCCTTGAGTCTGATACAGTTCAGAAAATTCAAATTCTCAGTAATACAGGAACGTATCTGAAGCCACATCCACAATGGCCACCCAGCTCCATTTTGAATGCCTGAACCACAGTACTACATTTTGATTTATAAATGCTTTGTTTTCTTTAATGGTTAAAGCCGATGTATAATGAATGTTTAATAGGCCACGAAGAAGCTGTTTTGGTTAGCCTAAAATTTAAGTTAAATCATGTATAAGTCAGAACGACTTCCCCATACCTCAATATGTGAAAATGTCTTCCATCTGTACCAAGTTAGATCCACAATGTTACCACTTTTCAGGTCGGTGTTAATTAAGTGATTAACTTGAAGAATATATATAGGTGAAATACATATATATATATACATATATATGACTATTTGAATTAATATATGTATACATGTGTTAATATCAGAATAATAACATAAAATGGGAACATACTATAAGAATATGTATATATGTATTAATATAAGAATATATGTAGGGTTACATATGTTTATATGTAAATATATATAATTTAAATTTGTCCTAAAAGTAAGGATTAAAGTTTGTTTTAAATAAACATACCTAAAGTAGAAATCAGAAGATTAGATTTTAGAGTATTTTCCACCTTAGGAAAGCCAGGGATTTAGTGCTCTCCATGAACATAGAGTACTATATTATTATTAAATTAATACATTATTATTATTATAATATTTTGATGTTACATACTATTCTGGGCACAAATGTCTGGCCATGTGATTGGACTTTGAAAGCTAATTGTTTAGTATGGGGAATAGATTAGATCTTCCATCAGTGGATTTTTAATACACACTACACTAGATAATTCAAATCTAAAGACAGAGCATTGTATCTAGAAGGTATAGCAGCATGCCACAGGTGGTGGTTTGTGTAAGCAGACTTTGCTAGAGAGATACACCATGTTATAATATGAGTGTTCAAACAGGTAAATGGAGTGTTATAGCATGGAATCCTAAGAGAGGTAGCTTAAAGAAGTCTTTGCCTGAATCCCAGTGTGTTTTCACTCCCAAGAGCAGTACTTGCCGCTCTTTGTTGTTGGGCTTCACATACCCATTTGCCTGCATGCAGGAAGAGTTGAAAATGTCTGGGAATTAATGTCTCCCCAGAACTAGCATTTAACTAATGACTGAAAGATGAAGAGATACAAATATTTCAGGTTTCTTGTATACTAATAAAGAAAAGTCTGAACTGTAACATATACCATCTCCAAATTTCTCCTGTATCATTGAGCCAAAAGTAATATTCATAAACATAGATTAGTAGGGTGCCCCTACTTGGACTTCCTCCTTTCTCAGTCCCAGTTCCCCACTCTCCTACCAGTTACCCCTGGGAACACTTCAAATTAATCTCTTTCACACCAATCCTCCTCTCAGGCTCTGCTTCTGGGGAACCCAAATTAAAACATTGTTCACAACGAAGGAATAAAATAGGGCAACAGTGGGTGAGCGGGAAGGCGTAACTTTAGTTCTGGTGGAACTAATGATACTCATTAGGTTAGTAGAATTGTTTAAGATAGAAAAGGTGAAAAGGTTAGGAATCAGATGCCAGAACTCTAGTACAAGGGACAGGAAGAAGATTATTAACTAATTATCTTAAAGCTATATAATGAAAATAAGCAGAACATAGATTGAAAATTATTAATTCTGATTTTCTTTATGAAATTTAGAACAATAATATCATCACATTGAAAAATTTTCAGTTTGTCATGGGTAGAGTAAGTAATGGTGAGTTAGTTAGAAGAGGGAAAACCTGTTGAACTAATTCTTAGCTTTGAGGACAATTTTAAAGTTCAAATAACAAGAAATAGGGCTTTTAATGAACTTGAACAAAGATGTATAGAGTTCAGTGAAAATGCACTTTCAGAACATATGCAGTTTATAATTCCTGGAGAATATTCTTGTTTTGCCTTCACCATTTGCAGTTGTTGCAAATATTGATTTAAAGACTCTGAAACAAAGAGAAATTTTGCAACCAGTCTTCCTACCAATCTGGGAGTGGTTTCTGGAATCTTGGAACAAAATGTGTTAATGTTTCTGTTAAATTTTGGCGCTATAAATTTCTACCTTGGATACAGTTCAGCACAGGATTTTTTCCCCTATCATGTTCATGAAGCCAAACCCTAAGTGAGATGACAAAAATTATAGGAAGTAGCAGGAAAAATATAAGAAAAAGGTAATGGCATGGCCCAAACAAGGGGTTGATTGGAAGAGATAACACATGGAGATAGTGAGGAAGTATTGAGCTGATATCTGAGATTTCAGAAAAAGAACAAAAAATTCTTCAAGTCCAGTTCCTGACTTATCTGCAGGAATTACAGTAGTAAAAAAATTCTGTGCCTGAGACTACAGAACTCTGATGAGTGAAATAAAGAAAGAACTAAATAAATGGAGAGATAGTCCATGTTCATGGATAGGAAGACTCAATATTATCAAGATGTCAGTACTTCCTAACTTGATTTATAGATTCAGTGAAATCCCAGCAAGTTATTTTATGGATATGGACAAACTGACTCTAAAGTTTATATGGAGAGGCAAAAGACTCAGAATAGCCAGCACAATATTGAAGGAAATGAACAAAGTTGGAGGACTCATACTACCTGTCTTCAAGACTTACTATAAAATTACAATAATCAAGACAATGTGGTACTGGTGAAAGAATAGAGAAATAGACAATTAAAAGATCCATGGTTGCCAAGAGGTATGTGTGTAGGGGAAAGGTGGGGGGGGGGGATGGGGCAGGAAGGAGGAATGATTACTTATTAGTTAGAAGCCTCTCTTCAGAAAGGCTGAAGAGAGAAGTAACATTTCTGTAAGGATTGAATAGTGAGTGGGGTTTCAATTTGCATATGTTGCTATAGATTGAAAGGTATATGGGAAAAGATATTATGAACTAAAGTATTAAAGGACAACCAGGCAATGTATAAGTGACACAATGTACATGTCAACATTCTAGTGTATGAGAGGCTTTGACTCAAGATGAAGATTAAAATGTATGTACATTCTCAAGTGTTAACAATTGAGTGTGAACCTTATATTGTAAACTTATATGGTATACAAGGGGATATGGTTTGCTATAATATTTTACATAGATATTGCTAATCAAGTATCATCAGGTAATAAATTTTGAGTAACTTTTAGTAATGGTATTAGTAATTGAGTAGACATAAATGGAGATAGATCAGATAAATTGTGGTTATGGAACAATTATTAACTTGATCTGTTTGTATTTGGCTCTGATGTTTTTATAACTTCAGAATTTTTTTAAAAGTCATACAACACATTCCCATTGCAATAGTTGAGATGCAATTATGTAGCATAATATATTCCAGATTGCATTCCTCAGAAAATACGTAGATAGGTGTTATGGGTTAGATTATGCACCCCACCCCCCAAATATATGCTGAAGTCCTAACCCGCAGTACCTCAGAATGTGACCGTGTTTCCAAACTTTATTACTTTATCAAAGTAATCAAGCTGAAAGGAGGGCATTATGCTAGGCCATAATCCAGTATGACCAAAAGGGGTATTTTGAACATGTGAAGATGGAGACAGAGATTAGAATTATGCTGCCACAAACTAAGGAATGTCTGGGGCTAATAAAAGCTGGAAGAGGCTAGAAAATATCTTTTTTCTATAGGTTTCAGAGGAAGCATGTCCCTGCCAATACCTTGATTTCAGATTTGTAGTCTACAGAACTGTAAGATAATAAATTTCTATTGCTCTAAGACATCTAGTTATGGTACTTTGCTACGGCAGCCCTAGGAAACTAATACAATAGATACTGAGGTGAGAAAATAATTTCATGGTCAAAACAAAGTGAGAAACATACTTTTACAAACAACTAGACAGAATTTAAGAATATCTCAGTGACTTCACTGTATCAACCCTTATTTTGATGTTCCTAGAGTGAAACTATTGAATGAAATATTTCTAAAAATATTTGTTAATGGTATAGAACTTTTTCCGCATTGGTCATGTCACATAACTACTGTTCTATGGAACAGAATTTGTGGAATGCAGACATAGAGTGTTTAAATTTAAATAATCACTATAATACTTAGAAAACTCAAAGAACATCATTTTCCCTCAGGTTGAATCAGTGAACCTTTTAATTGTGCTTCATTCTTTAGCTTTAATATACGTTTCCATTAGAAGTTCTCTGAATGCCAGTTGTGCACTTGATAGTAAATCTCAGCCTGAGAAATTTTTGTTGGAAGCGGAGTTTACAAAACCAGACGCTCAGATTGGCAAGAACATCTGTAAGAACATAATACCACATTAGTTTCAAGAATCCACCCGCCAGGTAAACATAAAGCAACACCAAATGTAACAATTCAAATATTTGGTTGGGCAAGATTCCTACTGAACATGTTCTTCTTGAATTTTTCATGGAATAAGCAAAATGGCCAAAATTATATATTTTAAACACTGATAATTAGAAAAAAAATCCCTAAGACAGTTATATAATTATGACCTCATAATTTGTTGAAATATAATGGGTATTATTAGACATTCATATTTAAGCAGATACCTTATATTTATTTTGTCCTTTTAATTACTTGCTGTGTCAGAGAATATTACTTCTTTATCAAACCCATTTCCTCTTCTAACTGGCCATCATTACTTCTTTATCAAACCCATTTCCTCTTCTAACTGGCCATTTCCTATTCTACTGTGGCCATCAGACTGAATGCTAGCCCATGGAATGTGAATGAAAGCGTTGTAAACCAATTCAAGGTTTAGCCCTTTAAAATGTACCCAGAATGTTCCCAGAATGAGTGCAATTCCTCAGATAATCTTGGAAACTGCATGTGAAAATGGTTGATTCACACTGTAGAAGGAGTCAGAATCCTTAAATCATCGTTTGGAGAAGAATTACTGACTTCTAACATATTTATCAAACTATTACTTAAGCAAAGTTTAGCTACTGACAGTTCAGGTATATCTGTTATAGCAGCTGGTATTACCTTAATGAGAACCCCTGTCATTTTGTGTGTGTGACATACTGAGATCTATTTACAATTTTGATATTTGTTTCTAAATTCAAAGTTTTTTTCAATTAATTCAGTGATTTTTTTTTTAACTTTTTTTTTTTTTTTTCCTTAAACTTTTGGCCACACTGCACGGCATCGGGATCTTAGTTCCCTGACCAGGGAACCCACGCCTCCTGCAGTGAAGTGTGGAGTCTTAACCACTGACTGCCAGGGAAGTCTCAATTCAGTGATATTTATTGAGCACTTACAATGTACCAGATAAATCCTTGCAGATAAAGGAATTTTTTAAAAATGAAAAACAGACAACCAAAGTATTCCTGAAGTTTCCATTCACTGGAGGTTAGCAAGGCTGCTGTGGAGATAGAACAGGTAAATAAATATATAACTACATAGTAAATCAGTACTATATAAAATACAGTAAAATAATAAAATAGGGTACCATGGTAGCAACAAGGTTGGAAGGAAATATAACTGTTTTAAACAGATTGGTCATGGAAATCTAATTAAAAATATGGGAGAGGGAGGAAACTTTGGATATCTGGAGAAAACGTTTTATAAGATATTAAATACCCGGGGCAAAATTCCTAAGGAGAAGACAAACCTGATGTTCAGGATAAGCAAAGATAGACAGATACGAAACAGAGTAAGTGACAGGAAAGCAATAAGGATGAGACATCCCAGGAACCTATAGGCCATTGTAAGTTAAGGACAATGGCTTTTACTCTAAGGAAAATTGGAAACCATTAGAATGTTTTGAGAAAGAAAATTCATGTATATCTAATATTTTACAGTATTACTCTGGCAGCTTTGTAGAGACTAGGCCAAAAAGATAAGAGTGTAAGAAAGGAAGCAAGTTATATGAATCTAAAGAAATATTCAAGCAGAAGATGATCATGGTCATCATGGTCTTAACAGTAATTTAATGGTCCAATTCTGGATGTATTTGAAGGTAGAGATAATGGGATTTTCTAATAGTCTAGATATGGTGTATAATAGAAAAAGGAAGAGCCAAATATGACTCCAGAAAGTGACCTGAGTAACTGGCAGAATACAGTTGCCATTTACTATGTGGATCAAACTGAGGGAAAATCAAGTCTGATAGGGGAAGATTGGGAGTACCATTTTGGACCTGTTAGTTTTGTGTCATCTATAAGACATTCAAGTGATATAGCAGAAGGCATTTGGAATTATGAAATTAGTGTTCAGGGGCGAAGTTGGGGCTAGAGATTTACATTTGCAAGACAGTTCATAGAGGTATTTAAAAACATGAGATCGAGGTGTAAGCAGTAAGTTAAGTGTAAAATCAGATTACTGTGTAATAGCATACCTGGCATATTTGACACCCAGAGTGTATAATTTTATTTTAAGACTTTAATTTTTCAGAGAGGTTTTGGTTTACAACAAAAATGAGAAGATGGTACAGAGATTTTCCTTAACCCCCACACATGCATAGCCTCCCCAAGTATCAGTATCACTCACCAGAATGGTAGAGTTGTTACAATTGATGAACCTACATAGACATATCACCCATAATACATAGTTTACCTGACTATGGGGTTGGTTAGGGTTGATTTTGTATGTTATATGGGTTTGGAAAAATATATAATGTCATATATCCATCATTAATATCATACAGAGTGTTTTCACTGACCTAAAATCTGTGCTGTGCCTCTTCATCTCTCCCCCATGCCCCCCCACTCCTGGTAACCAATGACCTTTTTATTGCCTCTGTAGTTTGCCTTTTCCAGAATGTTATATAGCTGGAATCAACATATGTAGCCTTCACAGATTAGCTTCTTTCACTTAATAGTATTTATTTAAGGTTCCTCCATGTCTTTTTGTGATTTGATAACTCATTTCTTTTTTTTTTTTTAAATGTTTCTTCTGATTCTTTTTTTTTTTTAATTTTTTTTTAAATTAATTAATTAATTTATTTTTTATTTTATGGCTGTGTTGGGTCTTCGTTTCTGTGTGAGGGCTTTCTCTAGTTGTGGCAAGCGGGGGCCACTCTTCATCACGGTGCACGGGCCTCTCACTATCGCGGCCTCTCTTGTTGCGGAGCACAGGCTCCAGATGCGCAGCCTCAGTAATTGTGGCTCACGGGCCCAGTTGCTCCACAGCATGTGGGATCTTCCCAGACCAGGGCTCGAACCCGTGTCCCCTGCATTGGCAGGCAGATTCTCAACCACTGCGCCACCAGGGAAGCCCGATAACTCATTTCTTGTTAGCACTGAATAATATACCATTGTCTGGATATGCCACAGTTTATTTATCCATTCACTTACTAAAGGACATCTTGGTTGCTGCCAAGGTTTGGCAATTATGAATAAAGCTGCTATACATATCTGTGTTCAGGTTTTTGTGTAGACCTAAGTTTGCAAATCCGTTGGCTAAATACCAAGGGGTGTGATTTGCTGAATCATTTGGTAAAAATATGTTTAGTTTTGTAACAAATCGTCAAACTGGCTTCTTAAGTAACTGTAACACTTTGCATTCCCACCAGCAATGGATGAGAGTTCCTTTTGCCCTACATCCATACCAACATTTGATATTGTCAGTGTTCTGGGTTCTGGCCGTTCCAGTAGGTGTGTAGTGGCACTTCACTGTTATTGTAATTTACATTTCCATGGTGACGTATGATGTGGACCATCTCTTCATATGCTTAATAGCCATCTGTACATCTTTTTTGATGAGGTGTCTGTTAAAGGTCTTTGGCCCGTTTTTAAATGGAGTTGTTTGTTTCAATATTATGAGTTTTTTAGTTCTTTGTATATTTTCTATAGTAGTCCTTGATCAAAAGTGTATTTTGCAAATATTTTCTCAGTTTGTGGCTCACCTTCAACTTCTCTTGACATGGTCTTTGACATAGCAGAAGTTTTTAACTTTAATGAAGCCCAGCTTATCAATTTCTTTCATGGACTGTGCCTTTGGCTTTATATCTAAGAAGCTATCACCATACCCATGGTCATGTAGATTTTTCACATATGTTGTTTTCTAGAAGTTTCACGGTTTTGCATTTTACCTTTATGTCTAAGATCCATTTTGAGTTAATTTTTGTGAAGGGTGTTAGTTCTGTTTCTAGAGTCATGTTTTTGCAAGTAGATGTACCATTGTTCCAGCATCATTTGTTGAAGAGACTGTCTTTGCTCCATTGCATTGCTTTTGGTCCTTTGCCAAATATCAAATTGACTGTATTTATGGGAGTCTATTTCTGGGTTATCTATATTGTTCCATTGATCTGTTTGTCTTTTCTCAGTGTTACCACACTGTCTTGATTATTGTAGCTTTATAGTAATTCTTTAAGACAGGCAATATCAGTCCCCCAACTTTGTTCTTTTCCTCAATATCATGTTGGCTATTCTTGGGTCTTTTGTCTCTCCATGTAAACTTTAGCATAGGTTTGTCCATATCCATAAAATAACTTGTTGGAATTTTGATTGGGATTGCATAGAAACTGTAGATCAAGTTAAGAACTGACATCTTGACAATATTGAGTCTTCCTATTAATGAACATGGAATAGCTCTTTATTATTTTTTATTTGATTTTGTACATCAGAATTTTGTAGTTTTCCTCACATAGCTCTTGCACATAGTTTGTTAGATTTATACCTAATTATTTCATTTTGGAGGATACTAATATAAATGATATTGTGTTTTAAATTTCAAATTCCACCTGTTCAATGTTGGTATATAGGAAAACAATTGACTTTTGTACACTAACCTTGTATTCTGTAACCTTGGTGTAATCACTTATTAGTCCCAGGAGTCATAGAGGAACCCATACGATATTTTAAAATTTATCTCTAGGAGCTTGACAAGGTTCCCATGGTAAATATCAAAGGAAAATCTCCTTGGGCTTCCAGCAGAGAGAGGGAAAGGAATGATTTTGAAATAATCCAGAGCATCTTGTCCTTCTTAACAAGGTCTGCCCTCAGAGGGAACTACTTAATCAGAGCCTAACCTGCCATAGCAAAGCCTAACTGACCTGGGCTAGAAAAGAAGATTTAAAATCAAGAATCTAAGTCTCCACCGTAGGAAATTAGAAAAAGAGGAGCAAATTAAACCCAATGTAAGCAATAAATAAATACATAAGAATTAGAGCAGAAATCAATGAAATTTGAAAACAGGAAATCAGTAGAGAAAATCAACAAAATCAAAAGCTAATTCTTTGGAAAGTTCAATAAAATCAATAACACACTAGGCAGGCTAACTAAGAAAAAAAGAGAGGGAACACAAATTACTAATATGAGAAATTAAAGAGAGGACATCATTACAGATCCCATGGAAATTAAAAAGATAATCAGTAATACTATGAACAACTACATGCCCCAAAATTTGATAGCCTAAATGAAATGGACCAGTTCCTTGAAAGACACACGCTACCAAAACTCACCCCAGAATTAGAGAATTTGAATAGGCCTATATGTATTTTAATAAATTAATAATTAATACTTTCCAAAAGAAAAAAAACCAAAGCCAAATAAGTTCACTGTTGAATTCTAACCAAACATTTAAAAAAGAAGTTATATCAATTCTCTACAATCTCTGTCAGAGGATAAAAGCAGAGATAATACTTTCTAACTCATTCTATAAGGCTACCAGTATGCTAAAACCAAACCAGACAAAGATACTACAAGAAAACTGCAGACTAGTATCCTTCATGAACATAAATGTAAAAATCCTCAAAGAAAGAAAATATCTTTTCTTTTTTTATTAAGAAATTAATAAATGGAATCCAAAAAATTATGACAAGAATTATGCACCATGACCCAGTGGGACTTATCTCAGGTATGTAAGGTTGGTTCAACATTCAGAAGTCAATTAATGGGAGGTGCCCGGTGCAGCCATCTTGAATTGAGGTGCCCCAAGCAGCTCTTCAGCACAGGGTCCATGGAGTTGGGGTGTCAATGTGGTAGTTCTGCACTGTGAACTCTAGTCTGACATGTTAGGTATAAGGCCTCTGCACATGGCTCCCTAGAGGTACCCAGTGTTCTGCCTATGCCTCTGGGTGGTCTCAAGCTCAGCATTGCATCTCCTCATTCAGTTGTCTCACTATCCCCATTGGTGTTCAAGTGCACTTGTGGATTCTTTGGAGACCCTCATAGCTGCCGTGTGGATGACAGGCTCTTGGTGCTCCAGCCAGGCATCAGGGCTGTGCCTCTGAGGTGGGACAGCCAAGTTCAGGACATTCGTCCCCAAGAGACCTCCCAGCACCACATAATATCAAATGGTGAAAGCTCTCCCAGAGATCTCCATCTCAACACTAGACCCAGCTCCACTCAATGACCAGCAAGCTACAGTGCTGGACACCCTATGCCAAGCAACTAGCAAGACAGGAACACAACCCCACCCATTAGCAGAGAGGCTACCTAAAATCATAATAAGGTCACAGACACCCCAAAACACACCAGCAGACGTGGACCTGCCCACCAGAAAGACAAGATCCAGCCTCATCCACCAGAACACAGGCACTAGTCGTCTCCACCAGGAAGCCTACACAACCCACTGAACCAACCTTAGCCACTGGGGACAGAAACCACAAACAACGGAAACCATGAACCTGCAGCCTGCGAAAAGGAGACCCCAAACACAGTAAGTTAAGCAAAATGAGAAGACAGAGAAACACACAGCAGATGAAGGAGCAAGGCAAAAACCCACCAGACCTAAAAAATGAAGAGGAAATAGGCAGTCTATCTGAAAAAGAATTCAGAATAATGATAGTAAAGATGATCCAAAATCTTGGAAATAGAATGGAGAAAATACAAGAAGGACCTAGAAGAACTAAACAAGGACAAGGACCTAGAAGAACTAAAGAGCAAACAAACAGTGAAGAACAACACAATAAATGAAATTAAACATTCTCTAGAAGGGATCAAGCAGAATAACAGAGGCAGAAGAACGGATAAGTGACCTGGAAGATAAAATAGTGGAAATAACTACTGAAGAGCAGAATAAAGAAAAAAGAATGAAAAAAATTGAAGACAGTCTCAGAGACCTCTGGGACAACATTAAACGTACCAACATTTGAATTATAGGGGTCCCAGAAGAAGAAGAGAAAAAGAAAGAGAGTGAGAAAATATTTGAAGAGATTATAGTTGAAAACTTCCCTAATATGGGAAAGGAAATAGTTAAGTCCAGGAAGCACAGAGAATCCCATACAGGATAAATCCAAGGAGAAACACACCAAGACACGTATTAATCAAACGATCAAAAATTAGATACAAAGGAAAAATATTAAAAGCAGCAAGGAAAAACAACAAGTTACATACAAGGGAATCCCCATAAGGTTAACAGCTGACCTTTCAGCAGAAACTCTGCAAGGCAGAAGGGAGTGGCAGGACATATTTAAAGTGATGAAAGGGAAAAACCTACAACCAAGATTACTCTACCCAGCAAGGATCTCATTCAGATTTGATGGAGAAATTAAAAGCTTTACAGACAACAAAAGCTAAGAGAATTCAGCACCACCAAACCAGCTTTACAACAAATGCTAAAGGAACTTCTCTAGGCAGGAAACACAAGAGAAGGAAAAGACCTACAATAATAAACCAAAACAATTAAGAAAATGGTAATAGGAACATACATATTGATAATTACCTTAAATGTAAATGGATTAAGTGCTCCAACCAAAAGACATAGACTGGCTGAATGGATACAAAAGCAAGACCTGTATATATGCTGTCTACAAGAGACCCACTTCAGACCTAGGGACACATAGAGACTGAAAGTGAGGGGATGGAAAAAGATATTCCATGCAAATGGAAATTAAAGAATGCTGGAGTAGCAATTCTCATATCAGACAAAATAGACTTTAAAACAAAGACTATTACAAGAGACAAAGAAGGACACTACATAATGATCAAGGGAGCAATCCAAGAAGAAGATATAACAATTGTAACTCTTTATGCACCCAACATAGGAGCACCTCAATACATAAGGCAAATACTAACAGCCATAAAAGGAGAAATCGATAGTAACACAATAATAGTAGGGAACTTTAACACCCCACTTTCACCATTGGACAGATCATCCAAAATGAAAATAAATAAGGAAACACAAGCTTTAAATGATACACAGGATGGACTTAATTGATATTTATAGGACATTCCATCCAAAAACAACAGAATATACTTTCTTCTCAAGTGCTCATGGAACATTCTCCAGGATAGATCATATCTTGGGTCACAAATCAAGCCTTGGTAAATTTAAGAAAATTGGAACAGTATCATGTATCTTTTCTGACCACAACACTATGAGCTAGATATCAATTACAGGAAAATATCTGTAAAAAGTACAAACACATAGAGGCTAAACAATACACTATTTAATAACCAAAAGATCACTGAAGAAATCAAAGAGAAATCAAAAAATACCTAGAAACAAATGACAAAATACGACGACCCAACACCTATGGGATGCAGCAAAAGCAGTTCAAAGAGGGAAGTTTATAGCAATACAATCCTACCTTAAGAAACAAGAAACATCTCAAATAAACAACCTAACCTTACACCTAAAGCAATTAGACAAAGAGGAATAAAAAAACCCCAATGTTAGCAGAAGGAAAGAAATCATAAAGGTCAGATCAGAAATAAATGAAAAAAAAATGAAGAAAATGATAGCAAAGATCTATAAAACTAAAAGCTGGTTCTTTGAGAAGATAAACAAAATTGATAAACCATTAGTCAGACTCATCAAAAAAAAGGGAGAAGACTCAAATCAATAGAATTAGAAATGAAACAGGAGAAGTAACAACTGACACTGGAGAAATACAAAGGATCATGAGAGATTACTACAAGCAACTATATGCCAATAAAATGGACAACCTGGAAGAAATGGACAAATTCTTAGAAATGCACAATGTTCTGAGACTGAACCAGGAAGAAATAGAAAATATGAACACACAAATCACAAGCACTGAAATTGAAACTGTGATTAAAAATCTTCCAACAAACAAAAGCCCAGGACCAGATGGCTTCACAGGCGAATTCTATCAAACATTTAGAGAAGAGCTAACACCTATCCTTCTCAAACTCTTCCAAAATATAGCAGAGGGAGGAACACTCCCAAACTCATTCTGCGAGGCCACCATCACCCTGATACCAAAACCAGATAAAGGTGTCACAAAAAAACAAAACTACAGACCAATATCACTGATGAATATAGATGCAAAAATCCTCAACAAAATACTAGTAAACAGAATCCAACAACACATTTAAAGGATCATACACTATGATCAAGTGGGTTTATCCCAGGAATGCAAGGATTCTTCAGTATACGCAAATCAATCAATGTGATATACCATATTAACAAACTGAAGAATAAAAACCATATGATTATCTCAATAGATGCAGAAAAAGATTTCGACAAAATTCTACACCCATTTATTATAAAAACTCACCAGAAAGTAGGCGTAGAGGGAACTTTCCTCAACATAATAAAGGCCATATATGACAAACCCACAGCCAACATCGTCCTCAATGGTGAAAAACTGAAACCATTTCCAGTAAGATCAGGAACAAGACAAGGTTGCCCATTCATGCCACTATTATTCAACATACTTTTGGAAGTTTTAGCCACAGTAATCAGAGAAGAGAAGGAAATAAAAGGAATCCAAATCAGAAAAGAAGAAATAAAGCTGTCACTGTTTGCAGATGACATGATACTATACATAGAGAATCCTAAAGATGCTACCAGAAAACTACTAGAGCTAATCAATGAATTTGGCAAAGTAGCAGGATCCCAAATTAATGCACAGAAATCTCTTGCATTCCTATACACTAATGATGAAAAATCTGAAAGCGAAATTAAGAGAACTCTCCCATTTACCATTGCAAACAGAAAGAATAAAATACCTAGGAATAAACCTACCTAAGGAGACAAAAGACCTGTATGCAGAAAATTATAAGACACTGATGAAAGAAATTAAAGATGATACAAATAGATGGAAAGATATACCATGTTCTTGGATTGGAAGAATCAACATTGTGAAAATGACTATACTACCCAAAGCAATCTACAGATTCAATGAAATCCCTATCAAACTACCAATGGCATTTTTCACAAAACCAGAACAAAAAATTTCACAGTTTATATGGAAACATAAAAGACCCCGAATAGCCAAAGCAATCTTGAGAAAGAAAAACGGAGCTGGAGGAATCAGGCTCCCAGACTTCAGACTATACTACAAAGCTACAGTAATCAAGACAGTATGGTACTGTCACAAAAACAGAAATACAGATCAATGGAACAGGATAGAAAGCCCAGAGATAAACCCATGCACCTGTGGTCACCTTATCTTTGGCAAAGGAGGCAAGAGTATAAAATGGAGAAAAGACAGCCTCTTCAATAAGTGGTGCTGGGAAAACTGGACAGCTACAGGTAAAAGAATGAAATTAGAACACTCCCTAATACCCTACACAAAGGTAAACTCAAAATGGATTAAAGACCTAAGTGTAAGGCCAGACACTATCAAACTCTTAGAGGAAAACATAGGCAGAATACTCTATGACATAAATCACAGCAAGATCCTTTTTGACCCAGCTCCTAGAGAAATGGTAATAAAAACAAAAATAAACAAATGTGACCTAATGAAACTTAAAAGCTTTTGCACAGCAAAGGAAATCATAAACAAAATGATAAGACAACCCTCAGCATGGGAGAAAATATTTGCAAATGAAGCAACTGACAAAGGATTAATCTCCAAGATTTACAAGCAGCTCATGCAGCTCAATATCAAAAAACAAACAACCCAATCCAAAAATGGGCAGAAGACCTAAATAGACATTTCTCCAAGAACATATACAGATTGCCCACAAACACATAAAAGAACGCTCAACATCATTAATCATTAGAGAAATGCAAATCAAAACTACAATGTGATATCATCTCACACCGGTCAGAATGGCCATCGTCAAAAAATCTACAAACAATAAATGCTGGAGAGGGTGTGGAGAAAAGGGAAACCTCATATACTGTTGGTGGGAATGTAAATTGATACAGCCACTATGGAGAACAGGATGGAGGTTCCTTAAAAAACTGAAAATAGAACTACCATATGACCCAGTAATCCCACTACTGGGCATATACCCTGAGAAAGCCATAATTCAAAAAGAGTCATGTACCAAAATGTTCATTGCAGCTCTATTTGCAATAACCAGGACATGGAAGCAACCTAAGTGTCCATCAACAGATAAATGGATAAAGAAGATGTGGCACATATATACAATGGAATATTACTCAGCCATAAAAAGAAATGAAATTGAGTTATTGGTAGTGAGATGGATGGACCTAGAGTCTGTCATACAGAGTGAAGTAAGTCAGAAAGAGAAAAACAAATACTGTATGCTAATACATATATATGGAATCTAAAAAAAAAAAAAAAAGTTATGAAGAACCTAGGGACAAGACAGGAATAAAGATGCAGACCTACTATAGAATGGACTTGAGGACACGGGGATGGGGACGGGTAAGCTGGGACAAAGTGAGAGTGGTAGTGTATATATGGACATATATACACTATCAAATGTAAAATAGATAGCTAGTGGGAAGCAGTCACATAGCACCGGGAGATCAGCTCGGTGCTTTGTGACCACAAGGGTGGGATAGGGAGGGTGGGAGGAGGAAGACACAAGAGGGAGGAGATATGGGGGTATATGTATATGTATAACTGATTCACTTTGTTATAAAGCGGAAACTAACACACCATTGTAAAGCAATTATACTCCAATAAAAATGTTAAAAACAAGAAGTCAATTAATGTAATCCATTACATCAATAGGCTCAAAGGGGAAAAATCTCATGATCATATCAATAAGTGTATACAAAGCATTTGATAAAATCCAACACCCGTTCATGATAAAAACCCAGGAAGCTAGGAATAGAGGAGAACTTTCTTAACTTCGTAAAGACCATCTACAACATACCTACAGTTAACATTAAACTTGATGAAAAACCTGAAACTTTCCCACTAAGATCAGGTACAAGGCAAGGACGTCCCCTCTCACCATTCCTTTTCAACATCATACTGAGAGTTTTGGTAATGCAGTAAGGCAAGAAAATGACATAAAGGGCATATGCAAATCAGGGAGGAAGACATAAAACTGTCTTTGTATGCAGATGACATGACATGTCTTCCAGGGAGAGGACAGCCATCTATAAGCCAACGAGAGAGGCCTGGAACGGATCTTTCCCTCACAGCCCTCTGAAGGAGCCAACCCTGCTGACATTTGATTTTGAACTTCTAGAGATAATAAATTTTTGTTGTTTGAGTAGTCAGTTTCAATAAGAAGTAGAACAGAAAAATAATTTTATACTACAACTAATGAAATGAATTCATTATTTTTAATAACATTTTTTGAAAAAAGGGAAGACATATTGGTCTGTCACAGTAATTTATAATAATACTGAAGTTTTCTTAATTCATTTTTATTTTTAAAACAAATAATTAAAATAAGACTAAATTCCAGTTAATTCCAATTTTAAAGATATTATTCAAATTCAGTAGACTATTTCCCTTATGACCTAAAGCTCACATAGAGCAAACAAAAACATTACACATTGAAGTTTCCTAGCTATTTCATTGTTTTAAGTTCTATACACAAATTAAAAATCCCAGTGTAATATAGAATAATAGAATTGAAATAATTCATGGCCTTTTCCCTCACCTTTACAGTCACTGGTGCATCACTCCTATTTGAATCTATTGTTTAAAGGCAGGATCCACATGGGTTGGAGATTACACACCACACTGGAAAAGAGCTCAAACAATTCTGAATCATCACAAGCTCATTCTGAGAAGGAAGGCTTGTAACTTAGTCCGTGTGAGTCAAAGGCAGAAAAGGTGCTAACTTGAAGATTAAGTATAAATTATTAAAATTCTACAGGAACTATAGTAATTCTTAAACATAAGCATAACAAAATGCCTTTTTTTTCAGTAAGGAGTATTGCTCGTGAATTGTAACAGTAAAAAGAGAACATTTTAGTAAGTTGTGTTATTATTTTTAACTTCTCTGTGGACTATGCATAATCTTTCTCACTGCACCTAGGCAAATACATCCCTCTTGGAAACTAGAGATGTGGTGTTACAATAGTCAAATGAAAAGATTTTTTTAATGAGGAGGTAATAATCAACTGAGTTAAATTCCGCTGATTGTTAATTATAATAAACACTGAGCTGAGTACTGAGAATTAGCCTCTGTAATCGCCAAAATGGAGGTCACAGGTGACCTTGACTAGAGCAGTTCAGTGGTGTGGGGAAAACATTGACCAGAGAAGGTTCTAGGGAGTATGAAGAAAAGGAATTGAATTTGTGAGCACAGACAACTTCTGAGGGGTTCTTGCTCTAAGGGAGAGAAAAGAAATTAATTAACAGCAGGAGGGGATATAGAATGGAAAAATACTTACATTGATAGAAGGGATAGCATATTTCCATGCTCAGGGGAAATCATTCAGTAAGAGGGGTAAAAAAGAGAGGAGTAAAGATTACAGGAGATGATAGAGAAATAGAGAAAAAGAAAGTAAAATTATTGATCAAATAGCTCAAGTGATGGATTTATAGGCCAATTGGATGGGTTAGCAGAGTTGGATTTAACTCATGGGCTTTTGCCAATAGTGGTAATTGGATAAAAGATGCAAGGGGTTTCAGGTTGTGGTCTTGAAAAGACAGAACAGAGGACATAAGGCAGTGAGAGACAGTGAAAAAGTGGTAAAATCCATGAATAAATAAATAGTATATAACATTACCCTTGTTTAAATATTTTTATATAATTGAAGAGTTAAGGAGTGGAGGTAAATCTCTCTAAAACTTAGAGGGCATATTATTTATATGGAAATAAAAATATGTAGGTCTTTTCTCTAATAAACTTTTAGCATAGAAAAAACTTAAGCATTAAAATTATGAAATGAGGCCCACTTTAAGGTGAAAAAGTTATAAAAATTATTCTCTTCTTTAGGAAACATTAAATAACAAATCACTATTAGTACATTTATTTAAATAATTAATAAGTGCCTACTGCATTTTGCTATGCATTACAAACAAAAAGACAATTCAGTTAATTATAGCATTTAAAGAAGGATTCCTGGAGAAGTGGAAGTGTGGTTTGCAGAGGGGCAAAGATGGATGAGAATGTTGCAGGCAGAGGAGCAGCATGGGTGAAGTCACGGAAGGTGTGAAAAGCATGGGATGGATGCGAACAACTTCACTGAATGGAGGGAAGGACACTCGCAGGTGAACAATAGGACAAGAAGCTGGCTGAAGAGTGATAAGCCTCAGTAGTCAGTGGCACAAATAAGAAAATCCAGTTTGCATCTTGAGATTATAGATGATATGTATATATTTCTTACCTACTGTAAAATGGGCCAGTGAACACCAGAAAGATAGGAAAACCTTACTTCTGAAGTAGGAGTAATCATCTCCATTTAATACACAAAAGGGAAAAAAAACTAACAAATATTGTAACATATATTATTTTTTCTAAAGTTGTAACAGAAACAGATTACCACATTCCCTAAATGAGGAGGCCACAGACTTAATTCTTAGAAATTGTAAGGCTTATGAATTTGTTGCTAGGTAGTCCTAAAATAACCTTCAGGTTCCCTGCTTCCACTGATGAAAGGTCAGAGTCTGTCAGCAGGTTCTCCATCGAGCTGAGGAAGGCAGAATTGAAACATCCCTAATATGCTGGAAATAAAGGTAGTGTCCTGATTTTACCTGCTGGCAGCCAAAGTCCTTCAGTATATTGGTGTTTGTCTTCTCTTGGGAAATCACCAGAATGCAACTGCCTTCATTAATGTTCCTTTCCTGCTCTTCTTTCCTACTGCCATGGCTTAGTGACAGGCTTCCTAAAAGATGGTAATGTAACAGGACTGTTACAGAATTAAAGTCTGGGCTGTTTCAGTGAAGCAGTGTATTCAGTTAGATGTCCTGCCTGCTGCAGTAAAATAACTTGGAAACAAAACACTAACGGTATAGGAAACAATCTCAAAATTGATAGGCCAAGAAGCCAAGGTGTTAAACTTTGCTAATGTAATATTTTTTCATAAAAATAGAAGAATATGGAAATATTTTAATATTTCTTAATAACCCAAGAGATGATGAATCTAATATTTTTTCTTAATAAAAGATTACAATGTTATTTTTTATTTTAAAAAGATACTGTTTTTCAAAATATGATAGTCACTTATTAAATGTACTAGGTATAATGGAAAAGAAAAATGTGTAAAAACAACCCTGGCTTTTGAGAACTAGCTCTTATTAAAAGGTTATAAATTCAATGAATGATAATCTGGCATGCTTGAATTCCTCCTGAAGACTAATTTTCATTAGACTTATGCCTCTGCCATAAATAATGCTCATTAGGTATTTAAAGAGAAAATAAAAGAGAAATCAAGACACTTTAGAACCAATTCTATTGTACTTAGATTTGTTTTGTTTCAATTTTTTATGGAAGTTCTGAGAGACAATTTCTGATCATTTGTCCTCATTCACGTATCAGAAACCAAAATCCTGATGACTATTAAAAGGTCTCTCAGTCTGAAACTATTTCATAGGTAAAGGAGGAATATGTGAAAGTCAAGACAATGAGTCGGGTCAACTGATACTTTCAAATACTTCTCAGATCTCACACATTTATTCTGTGGACTCAGCACTTGCAGAGAAATGTTAAATTTCCTGTGTATATCCTTTTTTTAGGCCTTTTGAGTTTTTTCGATTTGATTAGATCATTCCACTGAGAAATTATTTATAAGGTTGCCTTATCTAATTTACCTTATCTGATAATATCCTCACTCTGTTTATTAGTTATATTTCCACACTGACTGAAATCAGTATTTTCACCCATGTGACAAATTTATCTAAGACTAAAACATAAATGCATAAAATTTATGGTTTAATATATCAGTCTTTTGGGGACACTTAATATGAGTCTCTTTCAGAAAGACACTAATTATTGTTTCCTAAGCTGAAGGGCAGATCATGGGCTAAATTAAATAATCTTAGGTAATAGACATTTAAAATATGGTAAAGCATAGGCTAAGAGAAATAATCCAAATTATAAGACTTCCTTTTAACAGTTACACTAGATACCTCTAGCAACAACTTTGCTGTGTGCAGATCCAGTAATTTAATTTTCATTTAAATTGTCGACCTTCAAAACTCATTCAAAATAATAAAGTATTATGATTATATGAGTAGATGACAAAAATAAATTATTATTTCAATTATGGAAATTTTGTTTAAAAATTATGAGTGAAAGAAAAAGATATAGCTATTTTACAAAAAGTGAAAGACTTTCAATTAAGTTGACAAACAATTGCTCACATAATACAAGATCTTTCTAAAAATATCAGTGATGAATTGGTTCAAAATTTTAAAGTTTGCATATTTTAGGTTTAGATTACAATATAAGAGACATTGACCAATTAATATTTGAGTATTTTTTTTCTCATATTCACATTTACATCTGTCAAAGAAAAATTACTGCTGGATTAAAGATTGTGTTCCAGATTTATTGGAATTTTAAAAGAAGAGACTAATGTTTACCTTGCTTTATTGCATTGTATGATCCATATTAAAAATATTTGTACTCCGTTTTCTGAAATAAAAAATATAAAAGGTGTCAGGATATAGTTGTTAAAATTTTTCAGTATATATATGCAAATACCATGAAAAATCACGTTTTTGGAGCCACTGAAAGAAATGATAGACAATCTATTTACTGATATCCTGTCTGTTGTCAGTGTTCATTGGTTGAGTTGTGAAGAGTCTTACAAAGATTTAGTATATTGTTAATTCAAATTCAAGAGTTTTCATAAAACAAAAATGCTTGCTAGTTATTCAATAATCAGAGACAAAAAATGACAATGTGATTCATATTTTTTCACTGACATTTTGAAGCACCAATGAATGGTGCTTATTGTGATCTAGCTGGACAGTTTGAGCTGTGTAATAGAAGACACACTGTTGAAATTGAAACCATATGTAATACAGTCAATAATAATGATTCCATGTATTTCTTCTAACATGAATCAATATGCAAAAGATTTTTCTTTTGTAAAAGAGCAAAAAGGAAAATTCTAAGGTTTTTTTTGCTATTGATAAAGTTAGGATGGCTTTCCGTTTAGGCAACACCATTTTGAATTTTATGAAAGTAATACGAGGGTAACAAAAGAATTAGAGAAGTTGTTCAACTTGGACATAGGTAGTTTTTAAATATGTATGCTTTTAATTTAAATCCAAATCAATTCTACTAAAAAAAGAACTAGTTTTTTATATAGGATGCAGATATTAAGGAAAACTATTTTTTTGGTACTTGATTTGGTTTTTAGAAAACATTGCAGTAAAACATTTGGAAAAACTTGGCTATCTACTTTTTTTTAATCAATAATCACTTTGTTCTTTAAAATTTTATATAGTTGATTAACAATGTTGTGTTAGTTTCAGGTGTACAGCAAAGTGATTCTGTTATACATATACATGTATCTATTCTTTTTCAAATTCTTTTCCATTTAGGTTATTACAGAATATTGAACAGAGTTCCCTATGCTATACAGTAGGGTCTTGTTGGTTATCTATTTTAAATACAGTAGTGTGTACATGTCAATCTCAAACTCCCAGTCTATCTCTCCCCCCAGCCCTTCCCCCTGGTAACCATAAGTTTGTTCTCTAAGTCTGTGAGTCTGTTTCTGTTTTGTATCTTTTTTAAAGATTCTGCATATAAGCAATATCGTATAATATTTGTCTGTCTCTGTCTGACTTACTTCACTTAGTATGATAATCTCCAGGTCCATCCATGTTGCTGCAAATGGCATTATTTCATTCTTTTTAATGGCTGAGTAATATTCCATTGTATATATGTACCATATCTTCTTTATCCATTCACCTGTCAATGGACATTTAGATTGTTTCCATGTCTTGGCTATGGTAAACAGCACTGAAATGAACATTGGTGTGCATGTATCCTTTTGAACCATGTTTTTCTCAGGATATATGCCCAGGATTGGGATTTCTGGATCATAGAGTAGCTCTATTTTTAGTTTTTTAAGGAACCTCCATACTGTTCTCCATAGTGGCTCTACCAGTTTACATTCCCACCCTCCTACACTGTTGGTGGGAATGAATCTACTCTTCTAACTGCAAATTTTATGAAACTTGCATACATGTCATGTATTTTCAATAAAAATTCAGAATCTTAATTGAGATATGCTGTAATTATAAAATACACACTGGATTATAAGAATTAGAAATAAAAATATATGTAAAATATCTCAATAATATTTTTCTTTAAGTTTTATTGGGATATAATTGATATACAGAACTGTGTAAGTTTAAGGTGTACAGCATAATAATTTGACTTATATACATTATGAACTGATTACCACAATAAGTTTAGTGAACATCTATCATTTCATATAGATACAAAATAAAAGATAAAGAAAAAAATTTTTTTTCCTCATGATGAGAACTCTTAGGTTTTACTCTCTTAACAACTTTCCATATCTAACATAGAGCAGTGTTAATTGTATTTATCATGGGTACATTACATCCCTAGTACTTCTTTATCTTATAACTGGAAGTTTGTTGACTACCTTCATCCAGTTCACCCTCCCCCAACCCTCTCACAATAAAAATGTTTATACTGTCAAAGTGATAATACTTTAGATATATTGTGTTAAATAAAATATATTAATAAAATTAATTTTACCCATTTTTTAACTTTTTAAGTATAGCTATTAGAAAAATGTAAATTATATATATAGTTTATATTACATTTCTGTTGGAAAGCACTGTCTTTCTTCCACTGTTTGAACTAATTGTGTAAATTTCACTGATATATTTTTATTAAGATATAAGTATTTTAACTTACAAAGGGCATGAAGGGAAGGAGTCGGCAAAAATGGAAATCATGAATAAACAGAAGTAAAAGAAGAAAATTTATGGGACAAGATGCCTGAAGAATTTAGACATTTTCATACATAGACATTCAACTCAGAAGAGAAAATGGAGTGGAAGATATAAATGAGTTAAAAGGTAGATAATATTTGACTTTATGACTTTCATAATTAATTTTAAAAGAGTAAGAGAGAGGCTAAGATCAAGAATAAAGAAAATCCAACACCTAAAGGTTTGGTAAAGGAGAATAAACCATCAAAGGAGAATGGAGAGAATCATCTAGTAAAGTAGGAAAATAATCAGGATACGATGGTGTCCTGGAAGTCAGTGCATAATTTTAACAGGGGATTAGACACAGCTGAAAAGATAATTGTTACATCAGAATATATATTAGAAGACCAAAAGAAAATCCTGAGAATGAAGCTGAGAGAGACCAAACAAAGGAAAAAACAAAAGAGAGGTAAAGAGATATAAGGGGTACCTTGAGAAAGCCTAACATACATGTAATTAGAATCCTAGAAGGAAGAGAAAAATAGTGGGCCAAAAGCAATAAATGAGTCAATAATGACTGATTGCTTTTCAAAACCCTTGGAAGATATTAAGCCTATGAACCTAGAGCAGGATAAATACAAAAGAAACCAAACATGCGTATCATTGTAAAACTGTTAAAGTCAAAGTCAAGGTGAAAACTGCAAAACCTGCCAGAGAAAAATTATAGACTACTCAAAAGGAGCAGAAGTAGAGTGATATCTGGCTTCTAACAAAAAAAGAAAAGAAAAAAGGCAAAAGACAATGGAATTATATCTTAAAATGCTGAAAAAATTGAAAATATTCAACCTAGAAATCAGTAAGGTTCTACAAAAGTGGAGATCAAATAAGATTAATTTTCAGATTAAAAACTGGATGTTCTTTAGGAACAATGATAATTTCAAAAGGAAGTAAAGATATTCAGAAACAGAAAAAGAGTAAATATAGAACTAAATCTAAACTAGTTATAAACAGTAGTAAACATCTAAAAATTAAATGCATACAGAGAATTCAAATGCAAGCCTTAAAACAGGTAAATCAGAAGGTATGTAAATGGAGTTAAACTGTTCTAAACTGTTAAACTAGTCCTTGTGTTACCAAGGAAGAGGGGAAAGTATTAATTTACATTATATTTGATAAGTAAGGTTGAAAGTTGTTATTTTTAAAAGAACTACAAAAAAAGCATATTAAAAGAGTGTATTATTAACAATATAAATGGAAGGGTGAGAAGAAATGGTTAAGTATGCTCAGTCAATCTAGAAATATGAAGGAAATGAGAGAAAAAAATAGAATAGAACAAAGACATAGAAAACAAATGCTTAGGGAATTCCCTGGCGGTCCAGTGGTTAGGACTCCACACTCTCACTGCCAATGGCCCAGGTTCCATCCATCCCTGGTCAGGGAACTAAAATCCTACAATCTGAGCAGCACGGCCAAAAAAACAAAGCAAATGCTTAGAGGGTATATTGAAACCAAAATGTCTGTGGTTACATTAAATATAAATACATGAAAAATCAACTATATGACACTTAGAAACACTTAAAATATAAGAATATAGAAAAATCAGAAGTTAAAAAAATTAAAAAAACATATCACCACTAAATAACTGATCAAAATAAAACTACTGTAGTTATGTTAGAAAAGTAGATTTTAAAGCAAAAAGTATTCTAATAAAGAAGAACACTTCATAGTAATACAAGGATCCAGTCATTAGGAAGATTTTACTTTTATAAATTTATATTCAATCAATAACAGCCTCAAAATAGATTAAACAAAACAGATCCAAATAAAAGAGAAAACAGACAAATCTATATTCATGGTGTGAGATTTAGCACACTTATGAATGATTATGAAAAATAATTACAAAAATCACTGAGGATTTATAAGTTTAGAGAAGCTTGATTAACAAAAATGGTCTAATTGAGAAATATAGGAAAACTGCTTCCCAGAAGTCAGAATGCATATTCTTTACAAGTATACTTGGACCATATTCAAAAAATAAGTATACCTTAGGCCATTAATCAAGCCTCAAATAATTTCAAAGGATTAAGATTATACAAAGTATACTTTCTAACCACAACGGAAATAAGTTGGAAACAGTAACAAAGAGATAACTATAAAATTCCTTATGTAATTTACAATTAAGAAATACATAGATTAAAAAAGAAATCACAGTGGGTATTAGGCATTGTTATTTTGAACTGAATAACAATGAAATGTTTGAATTATAAAATACAAGTTTATAGGAAAATATATAAACTTAAATGCAAATATTAGAACAGAAGAAGAGCTTTTTAAAATAACCAATAAGTAGCCGTTTCACTGAATTGGAAAAATAACATCAGGGAACCAAAACTATTGGGTCAGCATTGTTTCCATTCAGAAGTCAGAGATTTTCATGCACCTAACTTGGGCAGAACCTACTTGATCTTAGCCAGCGTTTCTAAAGTTTCAAAAGATATCAGTGTTTGAGATTTAGAAACAAGAAATCAGAATTACTTAGAGTTCTCAAGAACTCACTTATCTTTGAGGTGGAGTTGATAGATAATTTGTTAACTATAGAAAGTATCTTATTTTTTTTCTAAATACTGTCCTTTGATATACCGCAAAATTGTGTGTTATTTCTAAGCAGCAGTAGGCATTGGCTCAAAAGATTATCAGAGTTTTGTCCTTCGTATGTTATCAGTATGTTCAGGATGCCTATGAAGTGCATTAGTCAATGATACTTTCTATTGCAGTGATTTAAAATATATCCGGCAATAAACTGAGGGATTTCCTTTATATTTTTTTTTAATTAATTAATTTATTTTTTGTGGCTGCGTTGGGTCTTCGTTGTTGCATGCAGGCTTTCTGTAGTTGCGGCGAGTGGGAGCTACTCTTCGTTGCAGTGCATGGGCTTCTCATTGCAGTGGCTTCTCTTCATTGCGGAGCATGGGCTCTAGGTACGCAGGCTTCAGTAGTTGTGGCACGTGGGCTGAGTAGTTGTGGCTCGTGGGCTCTATAGAGTAGGTTCAGTAGTTGTGGCACACGGGTTAGTTGTGCTGCATCACGTGGGATCTTCCCAGACCAGGGCTCGAACCCATGTCCCCTGCATTGGCAGGCGGATTCTTAACCACTGTGCCACCAGAGAAGTCCCTATCTTTCTTAAAAATATTCTCATCATTCTTCGTACTTCTTTGTAATTGAAGTACAGTTGATTTATAATGTTTCAGGTGTACAGCAAAGTGATTCAGTTATTTTATTTATATATATATATATATATATATATATATATATATATATATGACGTGTATTCATTTTCAGATTATTTTCCATTATAGGTTATTATAAGATATTGAATATAGTTTCCTGTGCTATACAGTAGTTCGTTGTTGTCTATCTGTTTTATATATAGTAGGGTATATCTGTTAATTCCAAACTCCAATTTATCTCTCTCTCTCTTTCCCCTTTGGTAACCGTAAGTTTGTTTTCTATGTCTATGGGTCTATTTCTGTTTTGTAAATAAGTTCATTTGTATCATTTTTTTAGGTTCCACATATAAGTGATATCATATGATATTTGTCTTTCTCTGTCTGACTTACTGTACTTAGTATGATAATCTCTAGGTCCATCCATGTGGCTGCAAATGGCATTATTTCATTCCTTTTTACAGCTGGCATCATTTCATTCCTTTATATGTATATATATATATACACACACACATCACATCTTCTTTATCAATATCAATTCATCTGTCAGTGGACATTTAGGTTGCTTCCATGTCTTGTCTATTGTGAACAGTGCTGCAATGTACATTGGGGTGCATGTATCTTTTCAAATTAGAGTTTTCATCTTTACAGGATATACACACAGGAGTGGGATTGCTGGATCACACAGTAACTCTATTTTTAGTTTTTTAAGAAACCTCCATACTATTCTCCATAGTGGCAGAGCCAATTTACATTCCCACTCACAGTGTAGGAGGGTTCCCTTTTCTCCACACCCTCTCTAGCATTTATTATTTGTACTTTTTAATGATGGCCATTCTGACTGGTGTAAGGTGATACCTCATTGTAGTTTTGATTTGCATTTCTCTAACTGTTAGCAATGTTGAGCATCTTTTCATGTGACTGTTGGTCATCTGTATGTCTTCTTTGGAGAAATATCTATTTAGGTTTTCTACCCATTTTTTCATTTATTTATTTTAAAAAAAATATATTGAGGCTGTATAAGCTGTTTGTATATTTTGGAAATTAATCCCTTGTTGGTCGTATAAGTTGCAAATATTTTCTTCCGTTCTGTAGGTTGTCTTTTCATTTTGTTTATGGTTGTCACTGTTTGTAGATGACATGACGCTATACATAGAAAATCCTAAAGATACCGTCAGAAAACTACTAGAGTTCATCAATGAATCCAGTAAAGTATAGGACACAATATTAATATACAGAAATCTGTTGCATTTCTATACACTAACAATAAAATATCAGAAAGAGGAATTAAGGAAACAATCCCATTTACCATCACATCAAAAAGAAAAGAATACCTAAGGGTAAACCAACCTAATGAGGCAAAAACCTGTACTCTGAAAACTGTAAGACGCTGATGAAAGAAATTGAAGATGGCATAAACAGATGGAAAGATATATTGTGTTCTTGGATTGGAAGAATCCATATTGTTACAATGACCATACTGCCCAAGGCAATCTACAGATTCAGTGCAATACCTATCAAATTACCAACGGCATTTTTTACAGAACTGAAAGAAAAAAATTTTAAATTTGTATGGAAACACAAAAGACCCCAAGTAGCCAAAACAATCTTGGAGAAGAGGAACAGAGCTGAAGGAATCAGCCTCCCTGACTTCAGACTACACTACAAAGCTACAGTAATCAAAACAGTATGGTACTGGCACAAAAACAGGCATGTAGATCAATGGAACAGGATAGAAAGCCCAGAAATAAACCCATGCACTTGTGGCCAATTAATCTACAACAAAGGAGGCAAGAATATACAATGGAGAAAAGACAGTCTCTTCAATAAGTCGTGCTGGGAAAACTGGATGGCTATATGTAAAAGAATGAAATTAGAACATTCTCTAACATCATATACAAAAATAAACTCAAAATGGATTAGAGACCTAAATGTAAGACCATATACTATAAAACTCTTAGAGGAAAACATAAGGCAGAATACTCTTTGACATAAATTGCAGCAATATTTTTTTTGGATCTGTCTCCTAGAGTAATGGCAAAAACAGCAAAAATAAACAAATAGGACCTAATTAAACTTAAAAGCTTTTGCACAGCAAAGGAAACTGTAAACAAAACCAACGTTCTTCATACTTTTTATTAATTATTAGATATATCTGAAAATTGTTTAATATAGAAGAATTATCAATTCTTCCATGGTTTTTACAAAGAAATGTAACCCATAATGAATAATTCAAACACTGGAAAATACCAATGAGTGTTATTGGGTATTTGAATAGCAATTAAATCTCCTAGCAAGGATTATAGCATGGAACAGAATCAAATGTCAAAACTGTGAATTTAATGAGTAACTTTTCTTTTAAAACTTTTCTATATCTTGGAACAACGTTCATAGGATTTATGTAAAGCATACATGCCTATTAATCTTCCCTATTAATATTAATTTTATTTACAAGTATGACTTATTATTACCAGAAAATGCAATCACAAACACGTACGTATTGCATAGCATCAGCTACAAGAAAGAGTGACAGATTGATCCTGATAGCTTCTTTTCAACTAGCTCCTGTTCCTGTTCCCAAAAATGACAACCTTGACCTTTGACTCCACCTATCAGTGTTTTCTTATTTTCAGCCCAAAAACTTTTTTGCATTTCCCCAATTGTGCAACTGATTTTTCTCATGATTTGGAATTTGGAAAGGCATATGCATTAGTGAAAAATGCTCTTCTCTCCACTCACATGATTTTAGGTAGCATTGGGAAGGAAGCTTTAGTCTGGCAACTGTAGCATTGTTCTCTAAAGCCAACTTACAAGATTGTAAAATTTGATGGGTCCACAGTCTTGAAGTAATGTCAGCCTGGTGTCAGACACTGAGGTTAGTCACCCCTAAAATAAGTAGAAGAAATAGGGGTTTCACCCAAGACACAAATCAGAGCTAGTCTCATCTGCCCATTGCCATCCTTCTTAAATGAGAGGCTCTCTGTTTCACTACTACAGCTCAAAGGATCAAGGATCACAAATTCCAAGTGACTAATGCAAAGAATGATGCCAACCCCACAGAAATCAGAGCTTCTAAATCCTCATTTGCCATACTAAAAGCTCCTGTCTCTATCCATATGGCCTAATAAATGTTCTTGCCTATATTTTGCAGACCATTTTTCCACTCCTTGACATTACCTTGGATGCATGAACTTCATAAATTATTTTGGATCCATGAGCTTTAAATTATCTCTTATACATTGACCCCAGCAGCAATTATTAAGAGTATTTTTTCAATTCAGTTTACCTGTGACCAGATTATACAGTAAACTAAATGGCATTCTATTTGGTTGTCTTTTGATATTGTGTTTGATGATGTTATCTGTCCAAGATCACTAGCAGGGAAGCAAAATTGACAACTCTTGTCCTATTTCCATTATAAATAGACATGCAGATAAGATCCCACAAATGAGGGGAGAAAAGAAGCACTTGAACTGTGAATTAAAAAGAAACAATAAAAAAAAAAAAGACCCTTTATTCACCTTGTCTGGTTCTCATCCTCAAATTAAAATAAAACTTTTTTTTTTACTGTAAATTATAGATTTCCTGAAAAGATAATTTCATCCTTGACTTTGGAATGGTGACATCTGAAGATATGTAACATTTGCAGATATGATAATTCTATGAGAAACATGCTGTTTTTCTTCTCAGAAGAGCTGTTAACTACATTGCAAAATATTTTGGAGTTTTTGTTTTTCTCTACAAATACCTTTCACATTTTTTTTCTCTGTGAGTCAATATTTCAAAAGCCTGAAACTCTTGCAATTTTTTCCACATAAACTACTCTTCTCAGAATGCTTGTATTTCTTTTTCTTGATTAGAAAAAGTGACATAACCTCCAAAATATGACGGCATATCTCCAAAATACAAAATTAAGAACAGGAAATGTCCTCCTTTCATAAAAAATGAATTTTATACAAATACCCATTATCATTACAGATATAGTGAAGTCCATGCACTTAGACTGGCTGGGTTTAAATCCTAACTCCTACTTCCTAGTTCTATGTCTCGAGGCATATTACTTGAATCAACGCCATTATCTTCAGCAGTAACATGAGTACCTTGTTACTCATGAATACCTTGTTACAATGTACCAGTAATTTTACCTTGTTTACGAGATTTTTGAAATGTTAAAGAAAATAGTATATGTAAAACACTTAGCCTAGAGCCTGATATATTAGGCAGCCAATAAATTTTAGGTACCATGATGATTAACCACAAATTCAAATTTTCATTGGAAATAAAACTAATTCTGTCATACATACTTTCTTACAGTTTTCCCCCTCCAGAACATTATGAGAAAACTGAAAGTTACCAGTGGGAAAACCCATATAGAAAATAATTTAGGGATTAAAAACAATATTCATTGAACAAAAATTTATTAGCTGGAAGAACAATAGCTACTTAAATGATGTAGTCACTGGATTAACAGCTTAGCAATCAATTTATCCCATAATACAACTTTACCAGAACCATTTTTTTTTTTAATTTATTTATTTATTTTGGCTGTGTTGGATCTTCGTTTCTGTGCGAGGGCTTTCTCTAGTTGTGGCGAGCGGGGGCCACTCTTCATCGCGGTGCGTGGGCCTCTCACTATCACGGCCTCTCTTGTTGCGGAGCACAGGCTCCAGACGTGCAGGCTCAGTAGTTGTGGCTCACGGGCCTAGTTGCTCTGCAGCATGTGGGATCTTCCCAGACCAGGGCTCGAACCCGTGTCCCCTGCATTGGCAGGCAGATTCTCAACCACTGCGCCACCAGGGAAGCCACAGAACCATTTTTTAAATGAATATATGACATAAAAATTATCATGAAATGTATTTCTGAGATTATACCACAAATGTTATATCAGTGTTAAATAAGAATAAATTTTTAAATAGACCATATTTCCACAAGAAAAGTGATCTAAATTTCTGATAAATCACACTGTATTAAATACACATAGAAAAATAAATTTAATATTTTAGTACAGCCAACAAAAGATACTAATTAAATTTTAATTTTACTGAAGATAATTAAATGTCAGAAAAGAGAAATAATATTTTAAAGCAAAATGCAACCCTGTGCAATCAGAACTTTAAAATGAAATAGAGATTCCCCCCAAAAAATGAAAAAAAAGGTATATAAATCATATAATATAAAAAATAAATAAATAAAATGCACCATGTTGGAATGAAAAAAGAAGATTTCCACCAAGCAGATACTTGATTTTTGCTTTAACACTTTCTAATTTTAAATATTGAAATTATAATGAATAAAACTATTAACAGGAAGCAAAGAATGGGAATTCTATTCTTTGCAATATTCCTATAGAGGATTTAGATTTCACAAAATGAAGAAATGTCATTGTAAAACAAGTTTGTGTTTTCTAATTCTTAGTAAAGAAAATTATGCTAATGTTGAAATTATTGGGCATTTTGAGTTGGAGTCATATGAATGCCTGTGGTTGGCCATTATTGTTTCAACTATATATCCAGAATTAAGTCTATCATGCATTCTTCATAAAAAAGTTGTGAACTATGAAAATGTTAGTAATAAGATGTGCTACCTTACTCACAGGTAGAATTCATTTGTAGCTGGGTTGATAGTAAGAAATTATAATTTCTGTTTGAGTTCTTGTCAAATAATTCTACCACCATTACAATTGTAGTTTTGCCAGGATACATCCTTTCTTTTTTTCTTTTCCTTTTTGCTCTAACAGATGTAAAGGAAATTTGGGATATATTTAGAAGCTAACAACCAACCATATGAGGAAGAAAATAATTAGAACAATGTGTCCCAAAAGATAGTGTCTGAGCCATCTACCTCAATACTGCCTAAATTGTTTTTAACAATTCAGATCCCAGGGCTTCACTCCATAGTATAGATTTCCCCCACCATCGGAAAATAGAGTGTAAATATGACATCGATGGTAAGTGGAAATATTGTAAAAAGAAGAACCAATTACCTCAGGACACATCAAGATAAAGCACAGATGCTCACAGTTAGTTCATTAAGCTACGGAGGCTTAACGCTGAGTTGCTGGGTGTAGTTCCCAGGGAAGGAGCTTGGTGGTGCCACTCTTGCTGCTTGGGGTTCGCTCCAGCTGCAAAATAATCTCTGAATGCCATTTTGATTTTTCACCTTTTTTTGTAAGAGGGAAAATCCTTTTCAGATTTCTTTGGGTTAGTGAAAACAAGTACTTAAAAGAAGACTAAAACAAGTCTTTTGTAAAAGTGAAATGGCATAGAGCAGACTTTCAAAAAGCGGGGTATATCTGTAATTGAATCAGAAATGGGGGGTGAATATTCCCAGGAATATTCATTAAAAAAAATAATTTCATAGGCCTATGAAAGATCATAGGCCAAGAATGATCAAGCGAAAGGAATATTTGTCCTTTATTCACATCCCTCAGGCAATGGAGGTATCGCTGCAAAGAACAATTGTAGCTATTAGATGTCTTAAGGAAGCACCTGAGCAACGAACGCTCTCTAAGTACTTGGGTATGTGAACTTGATAATCTCTCTCAGCCTCACATGCTGTGATAGTACTTTCCTCTCTAGATGCAATTATAGTATGAGATTTCTTTTAGTCATTCATGGATGTGCTCAAGCATATTAATTGAGCACCTGCAATTGAAAGAAACTGGATGGTGGGGTTTACAAGGAAGAATAAAATATAGATGGGTTCTAATAACTTAAAATCCAATAGGGAAGAAAAGAAAAATCACAGATAACAATGATGTAAGTTAAAATGAGATAGATTCCAGAAAAAAAGGCAAAACCAACATGCAATAGACAGAAAAGAAAAATCAAATTCATTGCTATTAAGAGATATCAAGAACATCTTTTATGACAAACATGAAATTAAATTTACACCTTGAGTTAGGCAACATTAGGAAGGGGCAATAATAGCAGTTTTAAGGACAGGAAAATAATTAAATCTCTCTCAATGTGAATTCATAAAATACCTAATCTTTAGGTCATTTCTTTCTTTCATTGTATTATATCCTTAACTATATTTTTTCGGACATCTCTTATATTTTTTCACTGTAATGTTAGTATCCCAAAAATGCCTGGGGTGAGTCGTTGGTCTAGATATTGCAGGAATTTTCTTGCTTAAGTAAAACTATCACATATCAGACTCAGAAAAAGAAAAATCTTTACAGATCTTAAGTTTAAAACTTTATAGTATTAACAAATTCTTTATCTAAGGATCAAAAATCTCTTGAAGAGCTGTGGGTAAAGCACAAATGGGACTCTGTATGCTTCAGGGAGCACAACTGTTAGGGGCTGATCATTATTGTTTCACCCGTATATGTAGATTTAAGTCCATCACATTTTTCTTTATAAATAACAACTATAACTTAGATTTTATATATGAATCCTAAATACATGGATTTTTTTTAAAGTGCTGTATCAACCCACAAGTATGTTTAAAGCATCTGTATGCTCCTAAAACTATATTACTAAAAACATCAATTAACTAGTGTTGTTTGAATCCATTTGGATAAATAATTTATATTCCCCAATCCATTTACATGAGCTATATTCTAAGAAAAATATGCAAATCTGAATAGAACTGAAGCACAATAATTAATTATGTTGATGTTAGTGTGGAGAGATGATTTGAATATTCAAAAGAGGAAGAAATAAGTTTAAAAAAACCCCCAGAATCTCAGATATACAAAGAGAACAAATTTATAGCCTGGGGATTTCATTTCAAACAAAGCCGTAAATTGGTAAAGCTTTCAGTTTATAATAAGAGTTTATAATCTCATGTGAAAGAGTTCCAGAGGTAGCTAGTCCAGGACTGGTTTGACGGCTCTGAAAACACTTTAAGGGCTTGAAGTTTTTGTTTGGTTTGGTTTGGTTTGGTTTTTTTCTCTCTCTCTGATTACCATAGTTTCCAACTTCAGGGACACAATATGGCTACTGGAATGCTCACCATTAGGTACACATTGCAGGAATCACGCGTGGGTGCCATTTCCAGATGAGAAAATCCCTTATAAAGACTTTCCCAGAAATTTCAGTTCTATCTCATTGTCCGACCTGTGTGAAAGTATGACTTGGAGAATTTTCCCTCATTTATTTGTTTTTTGTTAAGCTTAGTGCATTTCTTCATCCAAATGAAAACGAAAATGGAGATAGGAGAATATATATACTAAATTCACAAGTAATAAACTCCATTATAAGAAGGCAAAGGAGTATAAAAATTTATTTAAACTACAAGATAGTTATTCTAATCTGTTGTTGAACTATTTGGAAAGGATGGCCAAGACTTGTCTTTCTGATAAAAAAAGAATAAAAAATGTAACTACTCAGAAGTTCATCAGCACCAAGTCAGGGCTAGTTCTAGCTATGATATGTCTAAAAATGCGTTTTCTGGTTATGCTTTAAATTCAATTAAAAAAAAAATTGTTCTAGGTTTTATCAACATATTTTATTTTTGTTGCTTTACTTGTTCTCAGTATAAGTGGATTGTATCTAAAAAGTAATACTTCATTTAAAATGTCCACAGTATGTATCTTTCTATTTCTACGCAGGAAATGACTATATAAGGTTATGTATTTCACAAAAAATTACAAGAAATAAGATACAACAAAGAAAGGAAAACCCACAGGACTGCTTTGAGCCAAAATATTTCATGATGAAAAGAAGACTTCTAGTTTCCATATGCAGTTTAGAATACCACAATTGCAATGAATTAATACAAAAATTAGCTGGTATAGAAACTGGTATAAAGCAAAGGGGTAAGGATGACAGTTAATTTTTTCACAGTCACTCTGCAATAACATTTTTCTTTTGGCCATGATCACAGACTCTGTCCACATAAAAATATCATAAACTATGCAGTCTACAAATGACTAGCCTCAAATCGCATATAAACTCATAAGGTATTAGGATGGCCCATTTACTAACAATACTTGCTTCTATAAATGTCCTATGAAATATCACATTTAAGCAATGACTATGTGTAAGGAGTTTTTCTAACACAGGCAAATCATTCCATGTAGTATCACTGAGAATGTATTGAACCATGAGATGGTAGTACTAGCATAGAGTTAGCCCCAGAAATATACATTGTGGTTTTAAAAAGAACATGGGTTTTATAGTATGATAAATATGGTTTAACATTCCTTCTTAACTACTTAGTAGAAATATTGTATCTGCCTGTCAACCAAGGTTTTAGGGAACTAGCTGTCCTCCATATTAGTTCGTAAGATTTGAGTGGTACTTTGTATGACTTCCAGTTTAGGGATTGGGCAGGAGACTCAAACCTGGTCAATCAGAATGTGTTACTCAGAGCTGGATCTCAGGGATGGGCATGTGACCAAAGTGAGCCAATGCGGACTGCTATGGCTTCTAAAGAGAGAGTTTTTCTCCTTCTAACATAATGGTGATAAAGAATAATGCTATTAATTATACATAAAAGATTTTAAAGTTCCTAGCTTGACAAGTTGCAGACACATCATAAAATTTTGAAAATGTTATTTTATACTTGAAAGATCAATTTTATAACCAAAGATCAAAGTAAAATAGAGTATTAGAAGGAATACTGGATCTGGAATAAGAAATCTTATCCTACCACTTGCTATACAGTATATGGAAATTCACAAATTACTTAACATTTATGAATCTGTTTTATCATTGGAAGAATAAGATTGACACTTTTTTTTTTAACCTCTCTGGTTAATGTGTGTGGTCAGAAATGGCTACATAATCTGTGGTGCCCTGTGCAAAATGAAAATATGAGGCCTATTGTCCAAAAATTATTAGAAATGTAAATAGTGATTCATTAAACCAAGTGCAGTCCCCTTCTGCGGAGCCCTCTGCAACCAAACAGCTTATATGCCTGTAAAGCAGGTCCTGTGTGTGGTGGATTGAGTAAGGTCATGATTCCTTAACTGTTCTTCATATAAAGTGTTGTGTCAGTTCTTCCTTTCCTTCACATTGGGCTGACCCTGTGACTGGCACTGACCAAGAGAATGTGGGAATGTGATGCTGGGGCATTGAACCTTCACCATTCCTGAAACCATGGGTGAAGTTTGACAATTTTGAGACCACTGTACTATGAGAAATCAAAGTTGGCCAAATACATACATACATACATACATATATATATATATGTATATATATATATATACATATATATATATATATGTGTGTATATATATATATATATATATATATACACATATATACACACACACACATAGAGAGAGAGAGGTGAGAAAAATATGAGTAAGGTCTTCTTGGCTCTTCCGGCCCAGGCAAGCCACCAGTTGAATGAAGCCAATGGAATGATCCCAACCAAGCACTGCCCAAATTCCTGACCCACAGAATGATAAGGAAGTAAAATAATTACTGTTTTAAGCCAAGCCATGGAGAAGTTTGTTACAAAGCAATAAATAATGAAATAGATAGTATCTGAATATTATTACAAATATAATTTATCATTAATGTTGATAAAGTAAGGTGGTATTACTTTACTGTTGTTCTTTATGGGTTGAAGCAACCAATCTGGATTTGTTAGCAGTTACTTGTGATATATACTGACCCTCAAAAAATAAAAGAATGTTGCATGATAACATTATTTTGTATAGTTACAGATACTTAGTATAGTTATGTGACATGGAAGGCAAATAATGGCTCTCAGAAATGCCACATCCTAATTCCTAGAATCTGTGAATATGCTACTTTGTATAATGCATTAGTTTCCTAGGGTTGTCACAAAACAAATTACTAAAAACTTGGTACTTAAAGCAATAGAAATTTACTATCCCATAGTTCTGAAGGCCAGAAGTTTAAAATCAAGGTGTTGGTAGGACAATACTCCCTCCGAAGTTTCTAAGGGAGAATCCTTTGTTGCCTCTTTGTTTCCGATGGCTCCATATGCTCCTTGGCTTGAACCTACATAGCTCCAGTCTCTGTCTCTCTCTTCACATGGGCTTTTCCTCTGTGTTTTCTCCTCTTTTCTTCTCTATAAGGATACTTATACTTATGTGTTATGGATTTAGGCCCTATTCTAATCCAGAATGATCTCATCTCAAGATCCTTAATTATATCTGCAAAGACCCTTTTTCCAAATAAAGTGACATTCACAGGTTCCAACTGGACATAGTTTGGGGACCACCATTCACCCCACTACATATGGCAAAAAAGAATTAAGGTTGCAGATAAAGTTAAGATTGTTAACCAACTGACCTTAAAATGAGAATATCCTGGATTATCTGGGTGGCCCCATGTAATCACAAGGGTCCTTAAAAATGGAAGGAGAAGAGGCAGAAGAGTAAGTCAGAGAGATGCCATGTGTAAACAGCTAGACCTGCCATTTCTGGCTTTGAAGGTGGAGGAAGGAGTTTACAAGGCAAGGAATGCAGACAACCTGTAGACACTGGAAAATACCATGGAGCTTTTCCCCTAGTGCCTCCAAAGAGGAGGTAGCCCTTCTAACACTTTGGCTTAGGTATGTCAGACTTCTGACCTACAGAACTCCAAGATAATACATTTTGGTTGTTTTAAGTTACTAAGTTTGCAGGGATGTGTTATAACAGCACTAGTAAACTAATACACACAATTACCTAATTTCTTCAGAAGTTAAGAAAGTAAAAATAACAATGCAATAATATAATCATTCTCATAGTCTTTCCTTTAAAAGGATTTTTATTGTGCACATGTCAATTTATTTGTATCACCAATACTTAGATAAGTATTTACCAAACATATACTACTTTACTGCTGTGATAGTGGTGTGTAAGAAACAACCTCTAAATCTCAGAACCTTATGACAACGAGTCATTCAATTCTTTCTAGTATTTGTGGCTTGGCTGGTGTGGCTCTGCTCCAGGTTGTACACTGGGTTCACAGCTCAAGTCATGCTCTTTTCATTTCTGAGGGCAGAGTGCAATAGTTGTGAGTAGAAACACATGATACCTCTTGAGGTTTCAACCCTATTCCATTAGCCAAGGCAAGCCACATGGCTAAACCTAACATCAAAAAGATACACCATTCACAGAAAACCATGACAATGGGGAAAAGGGATATAGCAATTTCTGTGAAAGCTGTAGGTATAAAAAAATCTGCCAATAAATTTATATGTACTATAAATGTAAAGTGAATAAAAATGCAAAAATTCATTATACACTGTATGCACTGACTAGAACAGGGTATCAATGCTAACATGCAACAGCTAGAACACAGCCTAAAATTGTGCACACTTGAAGATTACAAAATACCTCATAATTCCACATTCAATGTATATTTCTCAGATTCATTTGTTCTGAAGCATTTTTTACTACCAACTATTCACTTCTTGCAACATTTTTCTCTCATCCCTTCTGTAACAATGGATGGTTTTTCCTCTTACCATGTTTTCTTTTTTTCATTTGCTGAATCTTTGTCCTCTAACTATGCAATAATTTAGTATTTTTAAAGTTCTGTTGCTACTAAGGTGGAGGGTGTTTCTTAAGGTGAATACAAAGGAACAAAGTCATAAAGGAAAAATATGTTTAACTGCATGTATTATTAAAACTGTGTCTAGGTTTGAATATCAGAGAAAAAAATTAACAGTGGGTTAAGCATATTAAAAGCTTATTCTGGAAGTATGCAGTCTATGACTTGTATAGTAGGTCTGCTCCATGAAATCCATCACTCCTCCATTCCTTAAAATCTTAATGTCTCAGGAGTCATCTGTATTTCAACAATAGGATGCAAATATTAATGAAGAAGAATGGGCAATGGGCATGCAACGTGTCTCAGGGAAGTCCCTGTAAACGCACATAATATCCAAGTTACATTCTCCTGGCCAAAGTTTAGACACATGTCTAAACTTAAGTACAAAAGGGGCTTGGAATGTAGCCTTCTTCTTTGTTGTTTATGGCTAGCTGAAAATTTTGTCAGTATAGGAGAAATGGAGAATTGCAATTGGGGCCATGCAATCTCTACAAAACTAAAAAAAAAAAAAAAATTTGAAAAAATGTGTAAAATGTCATAAAAATATTAAAATTAAGAAATACTGAAACTTATAAACAAATTCTAAAAACAAGAATACAAATTAATACAAATAAATAAGTATAAATTAGTTAAGAATGATGGAAAATTCCAATAACAAACACAAATAAAGGACCAAAGGAAAAAAAAAAAACTCCCAAAACAAATACAAATGAGGGACAGGAATTTACTTCCAAACTGTTGTAATAAAGGGCAGGAAATCTCTAAGGAAAAGGTAAGTTCAGGGAAACAGATTCTTATGAGCACTAGGACATTGTTCTCTTTTATTAATAGAATAAATACTCAGCTTTAGTTTAGTCACTGGGGTGTCTGAATTAGAATTCAAAAGGTAGTTGGTCCCATGAATGGTATAGGCTCTGGACTGGAACTCCTCCCGGTCAAATCAGAGTAAAAGGAAATTATCCCCAAATAACAATCTGCATTTGTCTGTGATATATCATTCATGTAGTAAACAGCTTCAGATTACCTGAGAATGACTATAATAAATTATAGAAAAAACATTCTTCCAGGCAAAGCTATCTCTATGCAGGAATTTCTGCTTCCAGGCTTTGTCATGCCAATGAGAAAATTAAGTAATCTCATCACTGTTTACCATCTGTATGGGAAAGTAGGAATAGCAGGGAAATAACATTGGAGTTTATGTAAAAACACTGAATTATTCCTGGGAGCAGGTAACAGAAGGATATCATCCTTCTTCATGGATATGAAGACAAAAAGACAATTATAACAATGATTTTTATATTCAGAAAGTTAAAAAAATGCCAATAGTGAAACTCTCATAAGAAATAATAGAGCCACAGATCCAAGGGCAGCTACCTATCACAAGAGATAAGAGATACAACACTGCCTTTTCCCTCTAGGGGAAAAATGCAATGGTATGTACATGAAAGTTACAGGAAATTCACTTTCTATTGAACAAGTTAACATTTTTCATGTACACAAAATTATGAATTTTTCCCAAAATATTTCAAATATATTTTCTGTAGTGTACATAATGTGTGTTGTGGTTTACTGGGTATTTTATGGTAGGATTTCTGCTTATCTCACAACAAGCAAGAAGCTGTTTTCCACCATGCTTTTTTTCAAGCTACTAACTCCATGTTACTGATCCCAGAGTTGGGAGGCAATGTACACAATAGGATCTCAGGAGCTGGTATCAGCACCATAATCTCAATCCCTCCTTATAACTGTTTTACCCCTCCTAATCTTTCCCATTTTAGCTCTTTTGTTATTTCCTTCAAGAAGTCTTTCCAGCTTCCCCTCCCAAATTTTATTAACTGGCCCTCCCATATACTGTCATTGCACCAGTTAATGAGCTTATCTTAACACTTTTAGCCTGTGTTGTTATTGCCTGTATGCATCACTAGATCATAAGCTGCTGGAGGGCAAAGGCTTCTAAAAATATATACAGTACCTGACCCATAGTAGATGCTCAATAAATATTTGTTAAATACAGTAACAAATGCATACAAGAGCATAATTATAAAATAATTTTGTGAAATAAGAAAAATTTGTTGTAGACTATAAGCAGTAAATCAGCTCTGGGTTCAAAATATTTGCAGGACAAAAACATGAATCATACGTAAATTGATCATATGAAGCAGGGAAGAAGTACATATTAAATGTTAGAATTCATACAGTTTTTCACAAATGTTCATGGAGCACCTACTTTGCTCAAGGCATTCTTCTAGGTGCTTGGGACATTTGGCAAGATAATGCTTAATGTTCTCTTCTATCCAAAAAGCATAGTAGAATCTTTTTCATAAAATGTAAGTCACGGCACCAGACACTATTTTAAGTGAGTTTTTAAAATGGCACATGCATCATTATATTTATCTTTCTGTATTTGTTTCTATTACTCAGAGGCATCCAAAGAATATTGTTTAAATTGAGCCTAAATTTCTTTCAAGAAATGTACTATTTTAACGCATGGTTGTTGTTGATCTGTTGATGAATAGGTAGAGACATTTAAATCTTGTGTCTCACTGCTAAAATCTAGAAATGACTCAGATGGTAAATAACTAAGACCTTTAAGATTGTGAAGAGGCTCTTAACATTGCCAGTCTGCCATTTGGCACAGCCATCAATGTCAATTGCCAAACTACTACGGTACTCTGTTAGGCACAATATTATTTCTTTTACCAATCTGTGTTTGTGATACTTCCATATTCTAATTGGACCAGAAGAGTTATTACGTATTGCTACCCATAAGGCCCAAATTGTGACAAAATTTTGATGGTTATTATGTTGTTGCCTGTGACCCACAATGGATACATCACACTTTTCTAAGTCTGAAGACTCAATAGAGAGTAAGTAGAAGGAGATTGTATTCATCAACATAGAAATATCAAGATACATATCATGTCTATATATAGCTGTGTAGTTATATCCCTAAAGAATATAGACCTTGAAAAAACAAGAGGTTGTTGAAACTATTGGGCAGATGCTTGTGAAGAAATTAGGTAATTGTAGAGCAAAGAGCTAAAATGAAGAAACACTGCTTCTAGAAATCCCCAGAAAATTCACCATTTAGTATTTAAAAACAATGAGCAATAAAATGTCTACTTGAGAAGATCTGATGATTAATTCCAAGGGCAAGGACCCTGACAGAGCAAGATGTTTATAAGAAAGAAAAATTACAATGTTTCCAAGAAACCAAACACTTAAGTTTGAAACTACAGTTTGGTTTCTACTTCTGATATCCAGAGCATTACTCTCAGGATGATACAGGGATATTCAGAAGTGAAAATATGATTCAGCTCATGAATAGATGACAATAACCTTCAAAGAAATAAAGTGATCGAATTAATAGAAATCCAATGTATACCTAATATATTTTTCCAGAGTATAAATATAAAATAGAAATAAACATATATAAGTGATAATATATTTATAAATAAATATAGAAATATTTATTTTAGTTATTACATATCTATCCTGTTGGAGCTTGTAATCTGATTAAGAAAACAGAATATACATATAGAAGATTAGATCATATGTAAGACAGCCTTTAATGAGGTAACAGGTTAAAATGTCATGAAGATAGGGACTGTTTCTTAAGGAGTCTCTGAATCCCTTGCCATACATATTGGGGGAGTATTATGGTCATCTCTATCATCGATGTCATTATATCAGTAATGAAATACACCATTTTAAGCACTTCACAAGTATTTACTCATTTTATTTTCACAAAAACCTATGAGATACATACTGTAATTATCCACATTTTGCTGATTAGGAAACAGAGGCACAGAGTAGTTGAGTAACCCAGCAAAATTACATCACCAATAAATCATAAAATCAATATTTAAAACCAAGCAGACCTACTTGGGAAACTGAAGCTCTTAACCATTATATCACACAGCTTCAGTGAATGTATTTAGTTGAATTCAATTAAATTAAATGTACAAACTACTTAAGTATAAGAAAACGGAAGAAATGAGATCAGTCTCACTTTAAATTAGGACAATGCAAGAGTTAGCATTCCAGTGTAATTTCAACTTCGAAGCAACAGAAAAAAAGATTTCTTATTGTCACTGGAACCCTTTCACTTCAGAAATCATAAATTCCAATACCTCATTTTAACCCCATTCTTATCCTTCTAACACTTTAATTCCTTTATTACATTTTTCTTTTATTCAGACTTATTGATTACCCTAAGTCTCCCTGTTTCTCAGTCTTTCAATCCATGACATGTGTATGGAAGATGAGTGAGTATGTGAATGAATGAGCAGCATAATAAATAGCACGGAACAGAAATGAGCTCTGTTAAAGACCCTGAACTAACTTTATTTTATTCAAAGTAAGAGCTGAAGTCCTTAAAACTTTCTTCAAGGCTCAACACAAGAGTCTACTTTGTGTCTCAGATATCATCTTAATTACTGTATTCCCTGGCTGCAACCACAATGACATCCTTCTTTTTTCACAAACACTATGCAAACTCCTGCCTCAAGTTTTGCTCAACCCTCCCCTCTGCCTGAAACATTATCTTCTTCCTTCAAGCCTCTTCTCATGTCTCAACCTCTCAATGAGGCTGGTTCCCACCATGCAGTTTAATTCTATGATCTGTCCCCCTCACTTGCCCAGAACACCCAATCAACCTTACTTTACTATGCTTTTTGTTTTTCTTCTTCTAGCATGTATTAGCTTCCAACATAGTATATTGTATAATAATACTTACTTTATTATGTTTATTGTTTATTGTCTGTATTATAATGTAAGCTCCACAAGGTTGGGAATCTTCTATCCACTAATATACCCACTCAATAAATATGTACTTATGATTGAATACAAGTAATATATGCTAGAATGTCTCTTTGCAGGGCAACACAAGGATCGTCATGGGCAGTGGTGGCACTAAAGTTTGGCTTGGAGGACATTACCTTCTAAATTCCATTAAAGTCTTTAAACCAACCTGAAATATGTAAAGGTAAGCTTGCTTTACAAATGCAGCTTTGAAGTCAGTAATCTAACCTTTCCAAGCAAGTTTCCATCCCTAAGTGTCTTCTGTTTTGAAATTGGGAAAAGTCACTAATGCTGGATTATAATGGAAGACTGTTGCAATTTTCGGATTCCCAGAATATTTCACAATCATTCAGTCACTCATCCAACCGTACATCCATTTATCCGTCCAATCAATATTTTTTGTACACATCGCAGGAGTCAGGTATACTACCAGGCATTGGGTAAATCAAGATGAAAATATATAGTTCTTGGCTGAATCAATCTGGGCACTGCATTAATATGTAATGAATGCTGAATGCATGGGTATATAGAGGGCACAAAATCTTTACATCAGAGTGGATAGAAAAATCACTCTCTGAGGCTTATTCCTTCATGTGCAAAATGAGAGTACAGGATAAATAATTTTAATATATACCTTTTATAAGTCCATGACTTGATCCAATGGAGAAGAGCAAACTACTAAAAAGTATTAAGCATGGAGATGTCAGAAAGTAATATTTGATCAAGATTATTTTTGACAAGGACTTGCAATGTGAATCAGAAAGGGAGAGGGATAGTCAGAGACAAGATGAGCAGAGAAAAACAGAAACAGATACGTACATATACACAGAAATTGAAAGCTGGGAAAAGTGGAGCTTAAAGAGTCATTTAGGTCAAGACTCTGGTATTGAAGCATAAAGAGAAAACTACAGATGTAACAATGTTTTAAAAGAGAGATCAACAGCACTTGGTGTCTGAATATTAGTAAGGGAGAATTTCTAAGACATATCTGCAAACATCTTTATTGTCTGCAGCTCTGCTATGGAACTGAATTTAAGCAATTTTATATTATTGTTTATGGCTGCATTTACTTGTTCTGACTGCCATATTAGATTACAACATTTTAAAGATCGGGAATAAGATCTTAAAACAAAAATGAGGCAAAAGAGGTACACATCACAGAGTGTGTGGTGGAGAAAGTAAAGTGTAGGAAAAAACTGTAATTTTTACATGCAGTTTTATATTTTATATTACAGTATCATGACATTTAAAACTTCCCATTAAATTCCAACTTCGTGGTAGGAGGGTGAACTATTATACACATCTATATGTCTGAAAGCACTGTGATATACTAGTTGAATAAATGTTTGTTTTCTGCATTTGTCCTGTATTGTTCTCTTGTTATTTGGCATGGCTTTAGAGAGAACAAAAAGAGGTGGGAATTATCAAGAGAATAGGACCTTGATAAATGAAAATGTTTCCAATGCATAAACTGTGACTCCAATAGAAATGTTATGAACCAAGTGAATTGAATATGAGATAACTTGAAATATCGCCATTATGTAACCTGAGAAAGGACTCAAGTGACTTGCAGATTTTCCTAAGGATAATAACACTGTTAGCTGACTGCTAGTTTCTAGCCCCCAACAAACAAAGACAGTTTCTAAACCCTATGTCTTTCAAAATTGTAAGAAGATCCAGTTAATTAATTAGAAGCAGGCTGATTTTCTAACATATATGATGGGCTTCAAATTTCCAGCTCAGAACAGTTTAATTTACACAGACAGTGATAAAAGGATTAAAATATTCTGAATGGAATGTACAGTTATAAAAGAGAAAGAAAAAAGATGAGTTTGTAGTGGATATGTTGAATTGCGATAATCTCCTTTGTGCCCTCCTATATGTCAGAGCCTGTAAACCACATTCCTCAGACTCCCTAGCAGTTGTGTTCTCTGTGTAAATTAGATCCCTCCAATTTGATGCGCTCACATGAGGTTTGGAAGGCAGAAATGAGGAATACAAGGCTTTAGCTTTAGTTTATGATGTGCACAAACACTGAAATACTGAATTTTCTTCAACTGTGACCCAGTCATTAGCTTTGTGAAAGATTGAGGAAGATGTGGCAGAGGTGGGATGGCTTCCATTTGAAGAGAGTAGGAAGCTCTTTGAGTCAAAGCTTCTACCAGAAGCCCCCTGAAGCCCCACTTCCTGCAGTGACAGAAGTATCAGTTCTCCAACTGGGTCTTGTGGAGCTGTGGAGTAATTTCTGGAAAGTCAGCCTACAATGCCTCTTGCTGTCCTTCAATTGATTTTTTAAGAAACTAATTTCCTGTGTTTTAACCTCTTCATTAAGATGGATAGAATGGCTTCAGTTTCTTGCAGCTGAATGTCACCAGATCTATCAATGACTTGATGGTCTGTTGTGTCCCAATATTTTCTATGTTGTTTTTTAGTTTTCTTGACTTGCCTTACTTGTGCTCTTTTGGTAAGTTTTTCTAGAGTAAGATAGAGACAAAAGAACTGGAAAAATAGATGTCTTGTCAAGAATCGGCTTCATGGAAGCAGTGATATATTTGAATTACAATGTGCTCACACACATCAAATAATTTTTTGCAGAAATTCATGTATAATTTTTAAACATACTAGTCATCATTTCATTTATTTAGCCACCTTTATAAAGAAGATATTCATTAACCGATTGGGTGAAGTCCTTTATTTAAAACTAAAACAAACAAAATTTATTTTACAATCTATCAATTTACAATCTAACAGTTTAGGACTTGTTCAAATGAGTAAGAGTAGGCGTACTTCTAGAAAATTTCCTGTCTGAAAAATCAATAGCTAAACTGACAGTACTAGGCTAAAAAACAATGTAGCTTGTAAAAACAAAACAAAATAAAATACATGTCTTCAGAAAGAGCTAAAACTGAACATCATTCAATTTATAGTTAAGTAAATCAACATTGACTATGATGACAGGAAGAAAGCTCAGAAACAGTGAATTAACAATACAATTCTATATTTACAGCTGAAAGTATATTTTAATACATCTGACATTTTAAAGAAGAACCCTCCATCAGAATTGCAAAGACTGAGAGTGATAGTATTCACATACTCATTAAGGGCACGCCTTGAAAACTATTTATGTCCCTAAACCCCTTGTAAAGGTATCATGAGCTCATTATCCTGCATCAGGACGCATTTGTTGGGCACCTGAACAACTGCAAGCAACAAGCAGGCTTCTTACAAGATTTACTAAAGCATCTTAAGAATTTCTGAAGCTCATGTGTGTGTGTGTGTGTGTGTGTGTGTGTTTTCTCAAGAATTCCATTATTCAATTTCAATGTCTAAAGTTAATAGGAGAACATATGAAATTATAAACCAATATGGAGGTAATGTATTAATTCAAAGGATTTAAGAATTCTTTCACATGCATTCCCAAACATGTCTGTAAACACTAACATACATTTTATGTATATCTATTTTAGCACCTTCATTAATTTGCAAAACTCTTTGAAACAGAGTCCAAGTCTTATTCACTTTCAGTATCTCCCCTGGTATTGAGTTCATAGTAGATCCACTAATAAATTATTGATTACCTGATTAAAAATAACTCATTCAGGTATATAAAAGAAAAACAGTTTCAGCAAGTTTAATCTATACTTTTGTCTTTCATTCTCAAGTGGTTACTAAGATAATAAAAGCAACATTCCTTCTGATCTCAGTTTAAAAGTCATTCTTCAGGGGAAAAAAAACACCACCACTGATATTCAATCACTACCCTCTACCCGCTACTGCTCCCCACTCCTGGGCCTGACAATGTCAGATCCTCATGCCTACCTTTATAAATATCAATCCAGCTCACCAGTTACGTTTCATATTCTGTGGTTATTTCATTAATGTTTCCTTTACTGGAATATAATCTCCCACACAAAGAGAAATTTCTTTTGAATCCCACTGTAATAGATTTTGGCAAATAGTATAATTTTTTATAGATATTGTAGACATATGGGGGATGGGAGGGAAAGAGAGAAGGGAAAGGAGGCCTTCAAAGTTTATTATTTACTTAATAATGAGTTTTATTGATAGACTCCATTACCTAGAGCCTATTCCTCCTCTCCCCATGTCACCCCCACCCCTACTGTGACCAAAGAATAAATTTATAAGATGGGTGGCCAGGTTGGGAATGTAGTTTGGGGAGAGGTTTCACTATTTATCTGTGTGTTAGAAGGTCAGGAACATAAAGTAAATGATGCTGAAGACATGGCTACGGTCCTGTCAATGCCTAATATTGATCCTTTCCAAAAGTCTCTAGACAGAAGTTTTCGTTCCTAGTTTGTATTGTTCTGTCATAGCATCAACCAAATTGTGCTATAGAGAATCCCAGTTTCTTAAGCTTTTAACAAGTACTCCTTTTACAAGGTTGTTGTGGTTATGCTGATTTGGGTGACTCTCATACTTCTTTGCATGAGGACCTCTCAAAGCCTTTAAAATATTAATAATATCATTGTGATTTTCCAGGAAAGGAAATCAATGTGCAGCATTTGCTAAACTTATTTGAACATTGAAGATATTTTATTTTATTTTTGAAGCAGCAAATCATATCCCTAAGTACTAATATTTCACTGAATGCTAGACTGTTGGCTTGAGTCCCAAGGTTTGTATAAACACAGTAAAAACTTACAGCCTTCAATTTATTCTACCCTTCAATTATACTAGTAAAGGATAAAGAGGCAGTAGTCATGGTCTCTGATTCCACATTCTAGTTATTATTCTCATCATTTTATTACAAGAAACACAAGGATAGATATGCTGCATACTTTACAGACCTTTTCCCCCTCCTCAAGGGATAATGTTTAGCATGAAGGATAGAAAAAATGGATCTGAACAACCTGGTAAAAATTTAAGTGAGAGTAGCAATTTTTATTCCTTCTCCAGAAAGAACTAAATTAGAAGTAACTCTGTATTTGAATCCTCGATTATACCAAAGTTTAGAAGAGGAAGCTTAAAAATCAATGTACTAAAGTTAAAGCTTCAGTATATATTGAGCTCCTGAACCATATGTTCTATTCAGTTACTCGGCTGTGGGCTTTACTTTGCAATGCTTTACTGTGTCTATGCAAGGAAGGCAGCACATTCTGATCAACCACCCCAAAGACTGTCATTAACAACTGAGTTTGATTTTATCTTTTGGCTTCTATGCAGATAAGAAGCACAATGTTGTAAGTTTTTATGTTGTTAGTTTTTAGTACTTCACTGATTTATTTTCTCTAAAATAAGTGTGCATACTTAAAGAAAAATCTTCCTGAGGCCTGGGGGGGTCTCATTTCTGTAATCTCAGAACCTATTTGTATAGGTTAGTTAGAGGTAAACTGTCAGTTTCTTTAAGTTTTAATAACTGAAATGTAAATAGGGTAAGTATATCAGGTGACACAGGGAGAAAACGTTCCTATTGATTTGTATATGCTTACAATCTGTATAAAAATGCAAGAATTGTATCTATCATCTATCTTCTATCTACCTATCATCTATGTATATGAAAATAAATGGCACTTTATAAATGACTTTACAATTATATCTTAATTTAAGTGAAATTATAGAACTCAAATATTGAACAAACATTTCATTATTGGAAATGCATTTTTAATATTTTGATTAAAGATTCAATGGCAACTCTTTTTAACTGAAAACAAAATATACAGTAGGTCAGGCATTATTTTAAACATGATAATTACTTTAAATACAGTTTAATATCAAATTTAGAAGCAGCAAACTTAGCGTGATGTCATTATTTTCTTTTCATAACTGCTAAAATAAGTTTTTCACAGTTATTTTGAATAACCCCTCAGAGGCGTGAATCTTTGAAAATGGAATAAACTCTCTTAATGAGTTGTGTTTCTCAGCTGTGTGAACACATATTCAGGGCAGCCTTCTTTCTGTAAAGGGCGATAACACCATAACTCTTTAAACTTTGTTTTTGTTTTGTTTTTCCTTCCCCTGATTTGCCTTAATTTGAAAAGAAAACTTCGTGGATATTTTTGGAAGATGGGGATAAGTATTTTCCAATCTTGTAACATATATTTATGCTCCCAGATTTACCAACCTTGACACATTCACTAAAAATAAGGTCATAATTTTAAGACACTGTGATTGCTGGAAAAAAAATAATTTTGCCACCATATGTTTTACCTTGAATATGCTGAACCTATTTCTTGGTAAGGCAGAAATTATGCTGCCCTTCAGTCCTTATCTTTTTTGCCCTCTTTTTATTGTTGATAACCTGGAAGGTTTCAGGATAATCATTTTATGATGTAATCTAAAACATAAACACTTGAGCAACTTTTACCATAAGACTACTTGGTACGTGGTTTCAATAAGTATTTCTTTTTAGTTGTATTTGTTTTATAACCTACTTACTGCTCTAGAAGAAATATCTGAAACAGTTTCCTGAAGTTTACATTTAAGTCTAAATTATTGATGATCCCCCAAAATAAATTGAATTCATCACCAGAAAAATATTTTTTAAATTATCCTTTTAGCCTATCATCTGGCAGTGAACTAGGAAAAAGAAACATAGGTTACCCTAGCCACTTTGTAATAAGAATAATCATAACATAATTTTTCAAGAAAGAAATGATAAAATGACACAAATTACATATGATATGTAGGTAAATAATGAATTTACAATAAAAGTAGATAAATGTGTCCTCAGTAGCTACTTTTCACCCTGAAAGAAGTTTGAATTCACAAAAAATATTTGAGATAGTACTAGTTTCAGCAACCAGAAGCTCTAGAAGAATCTGTTTATAAGAATTCCTTGGCATAAACCCTAAAAAAATACCTCTATGATAGAATCCCAGTGTTGTTTCAACTTCTAGTTTATCAGATTTTAAACCTAACTACTAAAAATATGCTATATTGACAAAATATTAGCTTTCAGAAAAAGAGCTAATGATAACAGGAAAAGAATGAAAAGTAGATACTTGAACACAGAAGATGGAGACAAATCCATAAATAAAGTTGACTGCTCTTGTTAGGTTATAAACAAATGTAACACAGTCTAACAGATTTCTAATTGTGGATCTGTTGCAGACTTTGGGAGCACCTAATCCTACAGCCTCTATCTCAGCTTCTTAAAAGGTCATATTTATATTAAAAGGGATCATTTTTGTTAGTTTATAAATACCTAAGAGCTGTGATGTAACTTCCAATCTAAAACTGTATAGAAAAGGCAAATTTTGCAAGCAATTCTATTTATGTATTTGTCCAGATTAAGTTCATCGGGCTTTTTATTCCTGCATGCTCTCTAAAAACATGTTTCTTCAATTATTATAAAAACCAACAACAGGGTTTATATAGCTTTGGAGTCATTTTATGTGGGTATTTAAAGAGAAACCCTGGCAAAGCTTTAAATAGAAAGAGAACACACAAATTAACTAGTCAGCATTACCTTCCTTCAGAACTCTAATTAGATTTAATTATTCAATCATTCAGATTCATAGAGCAACTGTAAGCAATTAGATAAAGAAACAAAGTGATTGTCTTCTTATGCAGTCTGGATCTCAATGGAAAAGGGAAAGAACAAACAAACATACTTTTATTTTCTTAATAATCACCGACCAACATGCAAAAATAATGAATTTAAGAAAGGAAATGCCTTTCAAAAAATTTATGTTTTACTTAAGACTTTTTGAATGGGGCAGGATTCAATGATTCCTTAGTAAACAGCTCTTATTACATCCTTTAATATAAGGATTCCATTTTGTATGACTTGGATAAGACAGTCATACCATTTGTATTAGGCCTGCAGAAAATACAAACCAACTCAAATTTCCAATAAAATAGTATTGGTAGAGTTTGTTTGATTTTATAAATTTCTTTTCTATCTTTCACAATGTTAGGCATAGTAGAAGAGAAATGCCCAATGAGGTGTTGCTTAGAGCATGTTGCTCGCTCTTACTCAGCTGTGACTGCAACATGGGGCTTTTTAAAAAATTCTTGAATAAAGGCCAAAGGAGCATCATGCCAGTCTCATGGCAGACGGAAAAGGGCATCGTTGGGTCCATGTGATAGCTGTGAAACCTCCTGCTCAGAAGTGGCATTTGTCTCTTCTACTCACATTTCCTGGGCCAAAGCAAGGCTATTGCAAAGATCAATGAAAATAGGTTGGAAGAAGATAATCCTTTGTAGGGGGAACAGCAAGTAATTGGACAAAACTATATGCTCGTGGTCGCAAGCAATTCATCCTCTTAATCACAAACAGATGTTTTTCTCCCTTCCTCAGCTAAAATACACTCATTTCTCCCCAAAGTTCCATCCAATCATGACAGAGACTGAAAGTCCAGGATCTCACAATAGTATATACTCTGGTCCATAACGATTCCAAAAACTTACATGGGCAAATGTTGCAAGGAACCAAAGGTGGGAAATGTTCCTTTACCAGTGTTAAGGAATTCTGTCTTGGGATCGCTGATCCATTCCTTGGGATAGCTCCTCAGTTTATTGCTCTGCATGGTCCTTCATTTATTCTTAGAATAGTCTTTACTTTTCCATTATCATTCTTCTCTGCGTATGAAAAAAGTATTAGAGAATATGCCAGCCTTGGGCACAGAGCTATTTTCTTATTCTGCTTCCCGCTCAGAGAAAGTTAGAGACCCAGAATGTATTTTAAGCCCCAAGCAATCAAATTCTGCTTGATCCAGGTGGATAGCTCTTCTGAAATACAACTCTCTCAAAACTTTGTTTTAATCTCTTTGCTTCCAGTCAACAGTCTGCGCAAAACCACATCCATAATTATTTTTCAGACATGCTTCTCTCTCTAGACATCTTACCTATACATGAGTTTATCAAACACAAGTAGAAGAACCCCTCCTTTGCTGCTCGTTTTCCCTTGAGCCATTTTGTCAACCTTAAGTGGTCTACTAGGCAGTACCTTAAAATATTCAGAGACATTATCACAGGCAAAGAACTACGTCAAAGCTATTTTAACTGTTTTTTCCATTTAAAACAATTCTCAACTTTATCTTTTACTACTTATTTATGAGAAACAGTTGCCTCTCTCACCCTGTAAATCCAAGAATTTCTGGATTCTCTCTATTCTCCAGTTGTAAACCAGCTAATTCTTTTCCTGGGTCTTTTTTCATTGTATCTTGTCAAGTACAATCAGTAGTTACCAACACACATTAGTACCATTCTGTTTCACAAAAATTTACCTGAAGCCATTGACTTATGCAATATGTTATCTTTCTTACAAATAGTTTGAAGAATGGTTTTATCAAATGCTTCCCAAATGTATGATATAGGTCACCATTTTTCCAGCCTTTGATAATGATTTTGTTGTTTCTTACTGCTGGGATCTAAGGTCAATCTCACAAGTTTTATTATTTTTATTAGAATAGCAAACAACTTCTGTTAGCAATTTTTGTATCAGCTTTCAGTAGGTTATGCTATGGTAGCAAACATCCCACAAACGTTAATGAGTTACAACAACTAAGGTTTATTTCTTGCTCTCATTACATGCTGGCTCTAGATCAGCTGTGACTTTGCTCCAGATGTCTTCTTCGTTCTGGGATCTAGGCCAGAGAAGCAGATCCTACCTGAGACATAAGATTCTCATACAGAGGGAAAAAGCCAATGGCAAAATCAACTGATAAATGTTATGCTCAGAAGAGGTATATGGCACTTTCATTCTCATATCATGAGCTAAAAGCAAGTCTCATGTCCCAGCCTGATGTTAATGAGATAGAGCAATATAATACTCTCCCAGAGTGTGGTGCAATCTATCAAAGATTGGAAATAAGATGTCCATGTTTCATCCTTGGAGTGTAGAACCCAGAACTGGTTGAAGGCCAGCATATAATATTAACCTCTCTTAAGGACCAGTACGATAATTGAGACCAATCAATGATTATTTAACCTCTTTGTTGCTACATTATTTTTATTCTTTATTCTATTTTGTTCATAATAAGATTTTTTTTTTTACCAATTCTATTAAAGGCCAACATGAAGTATTAACACACAGACATAATTCCTATTGAGGCCCAATGCTATCATCTGAAATCAATTTTAGAACTGTCCATTTAATTTCAAATAAGGAAAGAAAGACCTATGTAAAAATATTTAAGCTCAGAAATGTACCTACTACTTTGATTTTTGGATGAGAGTACCGTTCCACCCACCCATACCCATTTAGTTACCCCAGGTCTCACTTTCAACTATTAGAGGGATCAGCAAATTTACCCTTCAGGCCAAATCCAACCCACCATCTGTTTTTATGCATAAACTTTATTGGGACACAGCTATGCCTGTTAATTTATATATTGTCTATCATTGCTTTCATGCTACAATGGCAGGGTTGATTCACTGCAGTAGGTAGTATGGCCCATTTCAGAACTATTTTTTTTACCATCTAGCCCTTTAAGGAAAGATTTTGCCAACCTCTGCTCCATGGCATTAAATGTCAATTAAATAGTAAAACTTAATATACAATAATGTGATATGAGACTAAGGTATATTATGTCCTGAAAATCACATATTACATTGAAGAAAGATCAATATGCTATATCAGAATAGCTTCAATTTATTACATAGTCTAATTGATTGCATTGAAATTCAACAATAAAATTTATGAAACCTAAACAAAATGCTTGATTTGATATTTCTATTTACACACGGATACAGGTAAAGTCAAGTACTGCTTTGTAAAAAGTTTAATATCAGAAAGTCATAATAAGTACTATAGGAAAAAATACAGCAAAACAAATACATCCAAAATTAGCTATCCTGAAATAAACAAGGTATTATTTGAAACAAGGTATTAATATTTGTCAATTTCCTTCATCAAAAATTATCTATCCCTTTCTCTCCAATTATTTATTTCCTTGTTCTCTGTTAAGATCGTGTATTCTAACCTTCTGAGTTGAGGTTAATTTCACATGTAAATTATTCCAGATAGCATATTAGTAGTCTATGAAACTATTTCAATTAAATGGTTTCTTCTAAAGAAGTAAGGCAAAGTGATATTTTTGAGGAAGAGGGGTAAATAAAACTTCTTACCACTCATGTTGTGTAATACAGACAGATATCTCTTACAAAGGCCTGGTTGCTAAACACTGAAATAGACTGTTTACTACAAAATTTATTTATAGCAAAGGCCCTTTATGGTGAAACCATTAAGATGTGTTCTACTGAACAATTCTCACAGCACATCAGGCAAAGGCCTTTCTACCCAGCACCCCAAATGGCAGAGAACATTTCAATTCTGTTGTTATCATTAAAGCCTAGTCAGATATCTCAGGAATATAAAGGGATGATCTCACATCACAAATACCCATTAATAACATAATACATTATGGAAGTCAACACTGTAGAATATTATATGGCTGAAAGAATGGTGTCAACCCATGCTTAATAATGTGGGGAGATGATATTGTGAAGTAAAACGATAGAGTCATTGATATTGACATTGATATTGATATTGTATTCTTGTGGCTATAGCTATACCTATACATTTTAATGAACACATAGACAAGATTGGGATTTATATTGGTTGGGTTACACATGTAAGGAGCTTGGAAGTTCCCACTTCATCTGTTAAAAATGATTAAAGGCAATTTGAGTGATACACACAAACTTTATTTAACACTTCATGAAGTAGACAGTCTCCTGCAAAATGGGGCAGAGAGCAAGAAGCTATTATAGCAGGGGTCCCCAACTTTTTTGGCACCAAGGACTGGTTTCGTGGAAGACAATTTTTCCGTGGGCGGGGGGTGGGGAGTGGGGTGGGGATGGTTCAGGTGGTAATGCGAGCGATGGGGAACGATGGGGCGCGGCAGATGAAGCTTCACTCACTTGCCTGCCGCTCACCTCCTGCTGCGCAGCCCAGTTCCCCAGGGGTTGGGGACCCCTGTTTTATAGGATAAAAAATAAAGAACAAGAACGAGACAAATAGAAAATATCTGATTTGCTGGGACCACATAGTCCACCTTGTTTGGGGTGAGAAGGTCCAGAGTTGGCTTGGCTTTGGGGAACTGGCATACTGGATATCCAGTAGTCCCCCCTTATCTGAAGTTTCTCTTTTCACAGTTTTAGTTTCCTGCTGTCAACTGTGGTCCAAAAATATTAAGTGGAAAATTCCAGAAATAATTCATAAGTTTTAAATTGCATGCCATTCTGAGTAGTGTGATGAAATCTCAGGCCATCCTGCTCAGCCATCCTGTTCCAACCCTCCTGGGATGTGAATCATTCCTTTGTCCAGCATATCGATGCTGTATATGTTACCCACCTGTTAATCACTTAGTAGCTGACTTGGTTATCAGATTGATTGTCTTAGTATCTCAGTGCTTGTGGTCAAGTCACCCTTATGTTACTTAATAATGGCCCCAAAGTACAAGAGTAGTGATGTTGGCAATTTGGTTATTCTCTTACTGTGCCTAATATATAAATTAAAATTAAGCAGAGTAAGAATAAATAAATTTAAATTATTAATAAATAAATTTATAGCTTTATCATAGCTGTGTATGTATAGGAAAAAACATAGTATATGTAAGGTTTGGTACTCTCCCCAGTTGTAGACATCCACTGGAGGTCTTGGAATGTATCCCCCGTGGATAAGGGGGGACTACTGTACTGTATTTCTGGTCAAGTGCAGCATTTATAGGGACACAAGAGTATCTAAGTTTTGGTTGGCTAACACCCTGGGCAGGAGCAGCTCCATCTTGAGCCTAGAAAGTTATTTTAGTTCAGCCTAACAATAAGTAAAAGGCTGAACAGACTGAAAAATCAACAACTTTTAGGATCCATAAGAGAGGGCAGGACAGGGCAAATCACTGCCCCCACGGTTGGAGAGATAAACAGGTGAATATAGGAAGTTGTGTCTTCCCAGAGCAGAAATCACCACAGAAACCAGTGCTGGGGGAGGGAGCCCTGAACTGTAATTGATGAATTGCTGATGAAGGAAACCTGAAGATATCATCCCAAAATATGCCTCTGACATAAAAATTATTTTGAGCTGAAGGAAAGTAAGAAGCAGCAAACCCAGAAAGAGTGCTCCCTTATCTACCTAAAGGCAGCATATAAATTCTCCTTTTCCTGAAGACAGAGTCTTGTCAACCGAGAGGAATCTACTCCATTCATACTCTAGAACCATTAGTTTCGTACTCCATTAGTTCCCTCCCATATATTTACCTTCCCACAGTTTGCCACCCTTTGGAAACCTGAAACTGCTTTCCTTTGTCCTCCCATTTCTTTACAAATTTATCATTCTTTGTTGAAGATGCTAGATAAGCTGGAATTTTAAGCCATCATTTTGAGTTACTTTTCATTTAGATTTCTCCCATGTGATGTGTGCTACATGCATTAATAAACTGTTTATCTCTTGTTAATCTTTTTGTTGAAGAGTCCTTGCTGAAAACCTAAGATGAGTAGAGGTAGTCTCATCTCCCCTACACTGGAAGCTCAGTGCTGTCAAAAACCAAGCTCTGCACACTGAGTAAGACAAAGCAGAAACTTGAGTTTATTGCAGAGGTTTCAACCTGCAAGCTGAGAAACTCAAGGCTCTGGAAATAACAATTTCAGATCTGCCCACAGACTAAGGGGTTGGTTTTTTTCCGGGGTAAATACGGGAGTTACTTGAGTGATTTTTCAGGTCATTGGCTGCCTAGTGGTCTTTTTCCTTATTTGGATCAGGGTAGCAGAGTCATGGGAACAAGGAAGTCCAAAAGAGGCATGAACAGACTTGGTGTTTGGGGATTGGCTGTCATCCTCTGCTAACTTCTGAAAAAGGATGTAAATTCCTACAACTTATGTTAGGTAAGGTTAAGTTTCATTTTCTTTAATGCACCTGCCTTGGCCAACTCCATTTTGTCCCCAGCATAAGTGACTCCATGTTAGTTTTGGTTCTACGGTGTGAATAACTCTGGGAGTTAAAAACTCCAGGGGGACCTGGTCATGGGACATTGGGTGTGGGGTGAACACTTGTGAGATTTACCTCCAAGAGCTTGACCAGATTCCCACAGTAAATAGGAGAGAAAACTCCCTTGGGATTCTGGCAGGGGGTGGGGGAAAGGAAACATTTTGAAATACTCCAGGTGGCTCAGTTTTCCTAACAAGGTCTGCCCTCAGGGGAAGCCATTTAACCAGAGCCTAACCTGCTGGGGTATTATCAGCCTAACTGACCTGGGAGAAGGGAACTACCCAACTGCAGCCCACTCTAGCCATCCTGTGCCACCAAAGGAGGGAGAAACAAACAAACTGAGAAACACTCGAGAAGTTCACAGTCCACAGGCATAGGCTCACATAGAAGACTGGAATCCTGAAGTGATATACACCAAATTTTAACTATGGTTTCCTCTGGGGAGAAAAGTATAAGGAGTGGAGATGGACTTCTTCAAAACCTATATAGTTTTTGCATGTTTATGAAATTTTCAAAAGTCATATGGTAAATGTATACATTTTTAATAATCAGAAACTGCTGTCTTATTATGAAGATGTGTGAAACATTTAAACTGCCCTTGCAGAGTATGATGTAAGCTATTTGTAGAACTGAAAACGAGGGGAAGCAGTTTTCTAACAATGTGAAAGAAGGCTGAAGTCCAGTTATTAAGCTCTTGAATGATGACTTGAAAATTGTTTAGAGAAAGACAAACTCCTGGATGAAAGAGATACTATGTCAGTTGACATTCTGCAGGAACTGTTGCTCCTTAGCTATTCTGAAAAAGCTGTTCTTTGTGAAAGAAGTACTTGACCATCATCTAAAGGCATACACTTCCAAATATCTTAAAAGCTACATGAGAGGCTGTGAAAATAATACAACTTTGTTTATAGTAAGTGTTGTGACATTGTGCAGCAATTCGATATTAGTAGACAACAAAGATAAGGCTTTTCCAAAACTCCATTTTTTCACACATGAGTATATTACCAAATTAGATTTGAGGCCCCCCTCCTGGGGCCCTAGCTGAACTGAAGCCCCTCTACCTCGGTTCAGGAAGTTCTTTTACCGTTCAAGTTTGCACAGCCAATAACAAAATCGATGATGAGACTGAAACAGCGCAAGTTTTCTTCAAAGGCCAGAGAGTGGAGAAGCGCAGACTTGGTTTGCAAATCTGCTTCTCATGGGGGGAGTGATCAAGGCAAGATTTTTAAAGGTAGCATTAATGAGGGGGAGGCATTATGTATTGGTTTTCTGGAAAAAGGTGGGTTTCTCCCTGGAACCGGGGTGCCACCTCTTTTTCTTCCTTCTATGGTCTGGGTTTCCTGTCTTGTCTGCCGGTAGGTGTGTCATTTATCACGCTAATATATTACACTGTATAATGAGCTTCAGGTTCACTAGAGGTCAAGACGGTGACTTAAACAAGTTACAGCTGGATTTTGGTTTTGTCTTTAGTTTCCTCCTTTTGAGGTTTGGTTCTGCAACTGAAGCAAACACAGTTTCCACTTGGCAGGGTTATGATTCTGGGGCAACAACCTCGGTAACAAATAGAGAGAAAGATTTGGGGAAACTATGACAGGCACCAGGTTGCATATAAGTCAAGAACTTGCCCTTCCATGAGGAACCATTTTATAGTTTGTTGGTAATTAGAGAAAGACCAGGTTTTGTTATCTGCAAGTAGCCTAACTCAGATGTTATAGAGAAACCTGAACATTTTGCTATGATCAGAGTAGGTTTTAGTTTTCAAATAAGACACATAAGCAGCACTTAAAATGGAAATTTGGAACCCAGTATATAAGAAATCAAAAAAAAAAAAAAAAAAAGATAAATGTTGCCCACTAAGGCAGCATGTATTCAATAAGAGTATAATAAGACCAAAGTATTTTTTTCCCATTTAATGGCATTATAGTACCTGAACTATTCCTTCATAAAATTTATTATGGCTAAAATAAATTAGGTGATGGTTTAATTCACATCTTCTCTTCTAGACTGTAAGCTCTTTGAGGGCTGGGCTATGTTCCCCAAGCATTTCATTTAGCAGATTCTTAATTATTTGTGAGATAAGTCAGTAAATTAATGGCTCTGGAAGGATATATAACACTGAAAGTGAGACATGTATTATATTACTTTGGGATAGATAAGAATATCAATAATAGTATAATAATAATAATAAAAAGAACAAAATAGGGAATATGAGATGTTTGTTTTTAAACCTAGTTACCTAAAATACTGTGATAAGAAGACCATAGTCTTAACTTGGTCAGGGCGCAATGGTCCTGTTCATTCAACAAATGTTTATTGAACACCTACTATGTAGCAAACATTGAAAGGTAAATGAGCAAGCATCATGGATTTTATGTTTACAGAAGTTATGCGTATCTCTATTTCCTTCTACTTTTTATTGTAAGAGTCACAAGGCAAGGATACATTAAAAATAGGCACAGTGAAAGTTCTAGTAAGAATGGGCCAATTGCAGCTACATCTTTGTATACAAAGTACATTTACTTCTGCAAAAGATGCTGAGGCTTTTGTGTCGCTATTATTTATAGAGTACCCTCAGAGGATTGGAACCAAACAAGGCAACCAAACATAATACAGATCTAAATATAAAGCAGTTCTGTTATAAAAATTTCCTTTCAGGAGATGCTAAATATGAAAATATGTATGCTAAAATTCTAGACTTCCGTTATATAATTTGCAGTACTGCCCTTAATTTTTCTTCCTAGTCCTTCTTAAACCACTTCAGTCAGCCATCTGGAAGAGCCTTGACTTTGGCATTTGTGAAGCTGTGACTGTAAAGACTCCAAATTTGTTTCTACCTCTTTGGTAGAGAGAAAGGAGAGCAGGGCTCCAGTGGTCCTAATTGCTCTCTTTTGAAGACGGAAGAAAGTCAGATGTGAAGGAAGGAGATGGAACTAGAAAATGGTTGGTTCTTTTGATGAGAATGAAACGGTGATATAATAATTGACAAACTCAAAGCTGTTTTTTGAAGAAATTTATTTCCTATTCAAAGAAATTTTTAAGCTTTCTGTACTTCATTTCCAAGACTGAAAAAGTTCTTTATGCTAGAAAAATTATTTTTATTTTCAGTTTGCATGGAAATAATTTGGGGAGAGAAACATGCACATTACTTACATTTCTCTAGTACCTCTTAGGGAAAAATATTTAAGTTGCTTCCAAATATTCCTCAGACTACTAGGTTGGCAAAAGGGGTATTGGCATTTATTTTCATTAATAAAAATTGATAAAACCTTTTTGAAATGAAAATCCTTCTTGCTCTATAAACATAATGATAATTATTTTCCATGGAAATATATTACTTTTTTTTTTTTTTTGCTGACACTAAGGAATTAAGCTGTAAGAACAATTAACAGCTGAAGCTAAAAGTGCTACAGCCTGAAGGTGGAAAACTGTGAACTTTGCTGTCTCCTGAGTTCCTATTATTACCAAGTTTCTTTCTCTGTCACTTTATTTTATCACCTCTAGCATTTCACTTCAGGAATGTAGAAGATAAAAGAGAAAAATTTTAACATACATTTGCACTACACTTTTGATAATCAAAATAATTATATTTACCTTGTCTATCTATGTTGCCCGACAGTAAGCCATATGAATAAAAGCAAGCAGGAAAAAAATTTTAGATAATATCCCACTTAAAATATAAAGAGAATCCTACAAAGAGCATCCTATTAGTTATAATATTTCAGTAACTATAGTCATGAATATACCTAGGCATAATAAAGAATTTCTGGTAAGTAAAACTGGAATAAAAAAAAAAATCAGTATGATGTAGATACTGTGCCTTAAGAGATGCCCACAATAATGTACTCAGAATCTGTACACTAAAGGTATATCATTCGATATTTTTTAATAATATAGAATTATTTTAAATATATTTCTTCCAATAGGTAGAATGAACTTCAATTCTCTGCTTAATAGCATATAGTTTAGTTTATAATCTATGGTAGCCATCTTTAATTTAATCTTTCCTACAGGGCTAGGCCAGGGGTTACTTGCTGTCACAAATAATAGGACACTGTAGAATAGTTAACCTTAAAGAGGAAGAGGAGGCAGCCAAAGAAATAGAAAGATGTGAAATTGCAGGACCAAGCTAGGGCACCTTCAGTCACCTGCTCTTTTTCTTAGTAAAGTTGGAAACAATTTTTTGTTTTTGGTAATCAGGATGGAGATAATTGGATTAAGGAAACTTGTATATTTAATAAACACTACTGACCCTTAGAATAAAGGTTCACTCCAGTGAGTGATTGGAAGGCGTGGAAAAAGCAGTCAATCCAGAATGGTGGCTGACATGACTAGCACATGGATGTTATGGGAGTTTCTGTGGTGCCGTTGGTTGAAGTGATTCCAAAAACAGTTAGCCAGGCAAACTGAGAGATAAGAGGTTTGAAGTGATAGTGGGAAAAGCTGGAAAAAACCTGGGAGTGCCACAAAGAATCTCTTATAGATGAGCAGAAGTATTGCCAAGTATTAATGAAAATATAGATGAGGTTAGATGGCCTTAACTTGTCGTAAGTCCAGTGAGCACAATTTCCTGTTTGTCTGTAACCTTTTTTAGTAGTAAAAATGAAGGTTATAAATTGTGAATTATGAAGTTATGAATTCCTCTAGAATTTGCTCTTCTCAGTAGAGGAATTATCTTGAAGATCCAGATGAAATTCCATCTTCTAAAATCCTCCCTAGATTTTTCAGCCCCATTGACTGCTCTCAAAAATAACCCTGCTGTCCTGATCTTGTATGTGGAACCAGTGATGGCTCACCTGGATGATGAGTCAGTACCCAGAGAACCACCACCACGTCTGCAGTGCCCCACGTGGTAGTGACCACTCAGGATCTTAAAAAGAATAGGAATGATTATGAGAGCATCGTTCTAATGGTTGGCCTCAGGAACCTGGCTGTGGACTGAAGAAGGTATTCACTGGAAATGAAATTAACAAAGAAATTTAGCATTATAGTGATGTTATTGGACATACTAAAGGCACTGAAGATAATGTCAGGAGGTGTATTGAGAAAGTAATTATAAATTAGATGCCCACATCCATTGAGGCAGTGGGAGAATATCCTTTTTAAATTGGTTGATAAGTAGAAGTAGAATGGGAACGCAGTGTTATAAGGAAGTTCTGTGCACTTGAGAAGAGGGAAAGTGATGTAACTGTGATTTGGAAGTAAGTAATTTAAACTAGATAGTATGTCTGTATTTTCTTTAAAGGCCACTGGGAAGTGGGAAATGCAAAAGCATCAACATAAGGGATTTGCAAGGAGATAGATGTGAACAGTGTGATAGGATTGAGAAAGATAAGAATATCATTTGCTGGGAGAGTGAGGTCTAGGATTTGTGCTCAGCAGGGCTGGCTTCATGGATGTGGGACCAGTGCAGTGAGCACAGGGCCTCCTGCTCAGAAGGGTCTGCATTGGCATTTAATAATCTTCAGCCACTATCTTTAAATTCACAACAATTTAATTTTTGAATTTGTGTTTTGTGAGTGAAGTCCAGTAGGATAATAGAACGTGTGCCAGTATCTTGGAGCCTCAACTCAAATGCAGTCTCACTTCCTACCACCTCCCGCCTTCCCAGAAAAGGTTCTTTGCCTCCCACTCCGTCAACCCCTAGGGTCCATTAGGGCCCCTCCTGGCCTCTTCCTCCCCACTAACCACCCCCCCCCACCAGTGACAGCTGCCACCTCCTGCCCCCTGGTGTCCCAGGCCCTGTCTGGTCTTCCCCTCCCTGTGCCCATCCAGCCATTGCTGCTGCCTTCCACCCCCTGGTAGGGGACTGGGCATGGGTTTGAGGAGAGCCAAGTTTGGGTGCACTTGCCCTGTAGCGTTTCAGAGCTGCATATGGCTGTGTCCATCCCTACCTGGGGCTTGCAATACCACAGTGTATTTGGTGGGTAACTTGGTGGGAGTGAGCCTCTAGCCAACCCCAGATCCAGGCACCCAGTGGGTCTTGGTGCAGAGGTTGCAATTCTGTGGGAATTGTCCATCTACTATGTGTTGGGGCAGCCAGCTCATGAGAAAGGGAGATTGACCTCTCTACCCCAGCTGGGGTATAGAATATTGGTGGCTGGTAAGAAGAGGAATTCAGCAGCTAGTGGCTGTGAGCTAAACATAGAGTTGCAGGGTGAGGCTCTCTGGAACCAACAAGGGTCCACATTCTGCAACATTAAATTGCAGATAAAAAACACCTTGACAGGTGAGAGAAGAAATAAAGGAAAAGGTTTGCATTTTAGTAACTTAAGGGCACTTTTTTTTTTTTTTGCTTTTTGAACAAGTGGCTCTGCATTTTCATTTTATACTGAGAATTTATGTAGTCAGCCTTGGAGCTTGGGGGTATTTTAAGAAGCTACAGAGTAATAATTATGGGAGTATATACTAGCAATGAGAGGACATAGTTTATTTTGGGAAGTGATTCCAAGAAATGCAAAATGGGGAGTTGGAAAGATAAAGATGTTATACCACACTCCCCTACCCACCGAAAAATAAAGGGATGGTATTGAACAGGATAGTGCTATGGAAAACCGTGGGTAGTCTTCTTGGGGAACTTTGGCAGACAGAGTAGAAAATGCTTCAGTGTTGCTCCAACCTCCATCTAAAGGTTCCAGGAAACTGGGGGTATTTGAGCTCCAGCTTACATTCATTGTGGACTACTTCCCATGGTCTTAACCCCTCAGCATTTCCAGGCTAGTCTGTGTATAAACTGAGAAAAAGTCTTCAATCCTGGAGTCCCAGAGGTTAACAGGAGACACTAAGGCCTGTTCTGGATGGGAATGCTAAGAGGATCTGGCTGGGGCACCAAAAGGATTTGCTATACAGAATGCTTCTTTAAACCATTTGATTTTAAGTGAGTTGACTCTAAGGGTAATGCCACTGAACTAAGCCACACTAAATTAGGAGTATACTACATGGGTTCTTCTTCCCAATGTTTATTTAGACATGAAACTAATAATAACTAACTCTGGAGGCCTCAAAACTCTATTTGTCATTTAAAGTAATAAGAATTCACAAAAGAACAAACATGTGCAATGTGTTCTATATAAAGTACCTGATTTCTTAATTTCATCAATATACTTCCTTGTGTGAACAAGTCTCTCTCAGCTCAGAAAGTTCTAAATACAGGTTTTTTTCTGCATTCAACTAAGTGCACTAGTTTTCCACAAAGCAACGTTTTCATTTCGAGTTTAACCAAACTCAAAATGAAATCCAAACACCTATAAACATAAACTACAGTGTCCTGCTTTTCATAAATATATTTATTATTAACTTTCTTTTATTAAGAATTCTTAGTATTTGGAAAACATAAAGGCATCTCATCTGACATTTATTAGATATCAAAAATTAGACTTTGGGGAGTACTAAAGCAAGGGTCTGCTTGGGGGACACCATACCTGGAAAACTGAGGTGGGTGGTGACATCATCTTTCGGGAAGAGCAGGGGTTCAGGATACATAATGCCCTGGCTTGAATCCTGTCTCTGTCACTTATTAGCTATGTAATCTCAGAAATTTACTTCACCTCTCTGTGCCTCAGTTTCTTTATTTGTCCTCACAATACCTTTTAATATTTAAATAAGATAATATTTGTAAAGTACTTAATAAATGCCTGGTACATGAAATAAGTGAACCCACTGAAATTGGCTTATTCTGTAGTCTTTGAGTAAGCACTCAGAAATGTTTTGGGTTATTACCAGTTACTTGAACCTGGGTGCAGAAATTAACTCCAAAGAAGTCAGAAGAGGCTAGAAGTGTGTAAAATCTCACCATGAAAATGGCTAAAGGAGCTTCACCAGGAAACTGACAGGATAATCCCTCTGGTCTGCTGGTAACATTAAGAGCAGATCTCCTTGGTTAGAAGGTGAAGGCTGATGAGTTTCTAGATTTGTCCTGTAGGATCCATATATTTATTTCATCCCTTATCTATATTACAGGTAGAATATCACCACTATTAATTAAACATATAATCCCTGACTTATACAAACTTGTTCAGAGAATAAAAGTCCCCCAACTCACTTTTATATGGATAGTAAAACTTTGATTCCAAAAGTATGCATAGATACAAGAAGAAAGGAAAGCAAATGGCCACTATCACCTGTAATTATGGATGGAAAAATTATAAACAAAGTGTTATAAAACCAAATGCAGAAATATGTGTGTACACAAACATATATATTCATGTTTGTGTATATATAAATTGAGAGACATACACATGTATTATGTATGTTTATAATTGTAATCAAGCTGCATCACACATTTACCAATTTAAAAAAAGGAAAAAAAATGTATAATCATCCTTTTAAATGGAAGAGACATCAACAAAACTAAACAATAACTTAGAGGTTTAAAATATCCTCTTAGCAAACTAACAATAGTAATAGATGGGAATTTCTCTGGGTAAAATTTAAAATTGATTGACCATATCTCAGCAAATTAATTTTCAAAGAAGTAGCATGAGAAACATTTCCTATTAACAATAAAAAATGAGACAGGATGGCTAGCAACACCACTTCTATTTAATATTGTCCTGCAGGTTCTAAATGGCACAATAAGGGGAAAAAAAAAAAAGAAAGAGGGTATGCAAAGTGTGGAAAGGGAGAAAAGAAAATGTCATTATTTTCTTAAATGATTAAATGATTGCCCATATAGACAGTCCCATAGAACCACAAATTATTAGAACCTATAGAACAGATTAGCAAGGTTTCTTGATATAAAATCAACAATCAGTAAGAAAGTTTGTTCTATAACTTTTATCTACAGCATCAAAGCATTAGAAATTGTAACTATAGATATCATATAAACTAGCAACATTTAAAAAAATTTTCTCATAATAAATCTTACATATATGCATATATAAAAGCAAAAGACTTAGAATATCTTTAAAAATTCTCAAGGATGAGATGTAGACTTACTCTACCAAATATCAGGACTTATCCTGATCCTATAGTAATTAAGACAGTGTCGTCTTGACAAATAGGCCAATGAAAGAGAAGCAATAACCACAAATCCTATCTCTGCATATAGAAAGTTTGCAAACTATTGTATATAGAATGGATAAACAACAGGATCCTAATGTATAGCACATCAATGTATATTAATGTTAATATTTTATATATATTAATATATGTATAATAATCTATATCAATATCCTGTGATAAACCATCATGGAAAAGACTATGAAAAAGAATGTGTATGTATGTATGTGTGTGTGTGTATATATATATATATATGTGTGTGTGTGTGTATATATATATATATATATATATATATATGTAAAGCTGAATCACTTGCTGTACAGCAGAAATTAACACAACATTGTAAACTATACTTCAATAAAATACATTTTTTAAAAAAATCCAAGTATATGACAGAGGCAGCATTACAATTCACTGAGGAGAGAGTGTACTATCAATATTCAGTCAGTAGTGCTTGGACAATTATTTGAGTGGGAAAAAAATAAAAATAAGTTACTATATTTTCCTGTACACTTATTTAGGTGCACTACAGTTGAAGAACCAAATGTGCAAACTAAAATAAAAAATTCTTAAAAGAAAATATAAAATAATATATTCATGACTGCTCATTAATAACAGATTTTTAAACAATACACTAAAATAACATTTAGTTAAATGTTTCTTTTTATTTAAAGAAAAATAATGTTATATGTGAATGTATTAAAACTCAACATTTTTACAATTTAAAAAAAATCAAAGTGAAAAGCTATGCCAAAGACTGAAAGAAAATAGTTGCAACTGATATGAGTAACACAAAATATCTAGAATATATTTTAAAACTGCTATAAGACAAAAAGAAAAAGATAATATGTCCAAGAGCAAAATATGTTAAGGCCATTCGAAGAGGAGAAACACTAATGATTTATATATAGTATAGTGGGTTCTTTTAAATACCAATTAGAATGTCAAAACACTAACAAATTTTAAGATAAAGATTGTAAGTATAAGGAACTGCAGGTAATCTTACATACTTTTGAGTAGGTATAAATATCCTCAGTATCTTTGAAGAACAGTTTTTCAATTTAAGAGATATATTCTATGGATCAGCAATTTATTCGCAGATGCTCATCTTAGAGAAACACTTGTATTTGTGTACGAGAATATACATACAAGAATGTTTATTATTTCATAGATTACAATTGCAGAATCTTAGAAACAATCTAAATTATCGTTATAGAGAATGGTAAATAAAGGGGAGTGAAAGGGAATAATCTAAAGTGGATAAAGTGAATGACCTGTAATAAGAGGTATCATTAATACATATCAAAACAATATATTCAGCCAAAAAAATAGAATATGTTCTGTATGTCATCTGTACTCACCTTTAAAAATGGAAAATCATCATATATAACTTGTGCACACGCAGGTATGTAGTAAATTAATAAAAACATGCACAGGAAAGATAAATGCTAAATGAGGAAGGGGAGAGAGGAATTTGCAAGGGGTGAACATGGAGTTTAGCTCTATCTGTAATATTTCAGTTGTTTTTTTTTAACATCTTTATTGGAGTATAATTGCTTTACAATGGTGTGTTAGTTTCTGCTTTATAACAAAGTGAATCAGCTATACATATACATATATCCCCGTATCTCCTCCCTCTTGCGTCTACCTCCCACCCTCCCTATCCCACCCCTCTAGGTGGTCACAAAGCACCAAGCTGATCTCCCTGTGCTATGCGCTGCTTCCCACTAGCTATCTATTTTACATTTGGTAGTGATTATATGTGCATGCCACTCTCTCACTTCGTCCCAGCTTGCCCTTCCCCCTCCCCGTATCCTCAAGTCCATTCTCTAAGTCTGCGTATTTATTCCTGTCCTGCCCCTAGGTTCTTCAGACCATTTTTATTTTTTATTTTTTTTTAGATTCCATATATGTGTGTTAGCAAACAGTATTTGTTTTTCTCTTTCTGACTTACTCATTTTTTAAAAGAAAGCAAATATCACAAAATACTAAGACTGATGAAGCCAGCCAATGATTTTAGGGGCAAGTTTTTATACTTTCTTTATATATTTTGGGATGCTGAAAATATTTTATAATAAAGGATTTCTAACAGCCAGAGAAAGATAGGGACCAGGCACGAAGGGGAGGCGACTGAGTGCGAAGGAGCAAGAGGGAAACTTTTAGGTTTACTGTATCTGGACAGTGGTGGTGGTCACATGATTCCATATATTGTTAAATATAAAAGAATTATACACTTAACACTGATGACTTTTTATATGTAAAGTATATCTCTATAAAGCAGATTTTAAAAAAGTCTTCCCAGGCTTCTTCACTCTAAAAAAATGTCAGAGTTGAGAGTCATTACTCTGTAAGTATCCCCAGATATGTCTCTCTCTGCATCTCTTACTCAGTTTCTCTCCCAGATTTTCCTTCTCTTTATTTTTCTTTCTCCCTTCCCCCACCCCTTGGTCTTTCTCTGCTTTTGCTGGCCACTCTCAGCAGCTGCCTGTCCTGCTTTTTATCTGTCTATCTTCCAGTGTTGCTATTGCCAGAATCACATTTGCTTCCCTGATAACATTGGGTCCTGCTTAAACCAAGTCATGGAGAAATTCAAATCATTTCACAGGACCTCTAACCCCTTTTCTTCCTGGGGCTCACACATATACTCTACTGCAGACCCCGATCTGGAAAAGGTGCTAGGGGAAGGAAACCAGCTGGTAGCTTCTTTAAGAGAGATAGATGCAGGAGGAAGGGAGAGGAAAATATGCTGGGTTATGAGATCAACTATAATGCCTATGACATTTCGCTGGGGCTGTATGATGAGGAAAATATAGAGAAGTCATATTCTTATTAGGAATTACAGCATAGACAAAAGCAGAATCAGAAGCTCTTAACTGAAACATCCCGTCATTGCCTAGTAGCAGGGATGCTACTGCCTGAATTCCAAGTTAAGAATTTTATGCATTCATACCTTGTTGCAATGCCAGTTCCTTCATATCATTCCACCTTCTTGGTTTTATTAGCCCTACCTTAAGCTTTTACACTGTGATCTACTCATCATTCAATCTTTGCTCTACTACTTCATTTCTCAAGCCACAGTTTGAAGTCAACAAACCTTAGCCCCTGGCACATTCTGGGTACTCTGATAGAAGCTAGAGGGCTCAAGGGGATTGAGATACAGTTGTCCTCAAAGATCACATGGTCTAGAGGGGAAGTACACTTTATCTACTCATCTTGACTTTGAGATATTTAGACTAGCATCACAGTGTTTGCAATCTGTATTGATGTCAGTAATATCTCTTAAGAAATGTTCCTGAGTAAACTCAGCTTGGCATTCTCAAGAGACACTCCAGTTATAAAGAGTGAAATGTTAAAGAAAAATGACCATGACACAAACATTTTATTTCTTTTAGATTTCTGATGTAGCGTGATGTAGGCAGAGATTAGTAAATTTGATGGGGAATTAAGAACAGGAATTAGATATGATCAGCACAAAAAGAATTATCTCTAGATTGCCTTTTTCTTCCAAAGCATATCATCACCATTTATTCTCTTATTACTTCCTCCACTTCATGTAATTCCTTTTATAACACCCTAAACATGTTAGCTAGAAAACAAAGATAAAGAATGTATGAACCATTTACTGGATTTTGGCATGACTTTTCCACTCTATAGTAGAAAAGTAATGTACAAATAATTTAATAACCTTTAAAAATATTAAACTTGCCATTGGTTACCTTTTAGAGAATTTTTTTATATAAACTATAATTTTGTAGATGGATTTTAATAAAAAGTAGAATGCTAAAAATAAGCAAAATGAAAAAGAAACACAAAACTTATCTTTTCTTTAAGAATTTATGATCAGAAAAAAAGAGAAAAAAGTAAATTACTGTGAATGTAGTAGCAGTATTAGATTTTTAATTTTTCCATGTTCATCATTTTAAAAACCATCATTTTTTTAGCTACTTATATTCTTTTTTTGTTAACTTAAAGTTCCTTTGAAAATTACTGACATGAATGTAAGCATACCATGATTTTTCTTAATTAACAGCAATTATAGCTGACAAGGCACAGGAATTTGTGGGAAGGAAAAAGAATGGTAAATTCTAGGTATTTTCATTTTAATCCCCAGGAAAGCTTAACATTACTTGGAGAGTTCAGTTAATGTAAACTCAATCTCAAGAAAAACCCACAAACATTGCTCCAGGTGGATACAGGCTAGCCATTGAATGTTGCCTAACTTTGTTACATTTTTATATTAAAATCACAATTTTCAGGATCCCTTAACTTATTTGGGTTTAGTTTTATATTAGTTGACCTCAGTTATTAAATAAGGGAGTATCAGAGCCAAACTGTTATGAATTTCTAAAGAAAAAAGACCTTATGATATGACTTAAAGAACAGTAGCATTGTTGGAACTTTGTCTTCCCATTTTATAAAAGCTAATTGGAAATGACACATTATATCTCACTGTAATAGGAACATTCATTAGTTGCCAAGATTGGGCATGAATAGATTGTGGTATGTGTTAGGATGTGTGAGTTTTAAAATAATGTTCAGAATACAAACAAGAATTTGTAAAAATAACAAAAACTAAAGCAAATGCTTCTATAAGATTATTTTACTCAGTTAAATTGTTTCTGTCTCTTAGCTATATTTGATTCAGTAGTTAAGTTTTATAGTGCAATACTGTAGATAAGTCTACCTTTGGCTTGTATGGCACATAAATATAGAGCATTGTATTGGAAATCACATAACAGTTGTTTGTTTGGTTTGGTGTATGGCCACAATTCTTAGTATTAATAAAGTAAAATATTCATTATAGATCAGTTCCTAAGAGACCTGGGACCGATATTTTGGAGCCATAAAGTCTTATTAAACACAAGAAAGTACATAGCATTAATGTGGACTCTCATTTGGCTACAAATCCAGCTCATCTTCTTTAACAGCTTAGCTCTTAACTCCTGTGATATGTCCCCCATTTGATGACAGCATTGTAACAAGAGAAGCATATCTGAAAGCTCAACTGCAAATCCATTCAATTTACTGTATGTCTTTAGCTGCTAAACTGCAGGATAAAGCTCCTATTTGTATAAAACTCATACACATTAGTCAGCAGTGTGCTTTTACTTTGACTTCAAATCAAATTATATGGATATTTAACTGAATAATAATTCTATTTTAGTAGATTTTAAATTCAAGATACTTTTAATGAAAATAGATTGCTCTTATTGACATTTATTATTTGCAATTCTGAGTCATATTAACGTAATTCACCATCTAAAATTTCATTCCTATACGTCTTTAACATTCATAAAACTGTTTAGTTGAAAATGTATTTTTATAACACTATATATTCTATACATGCTTTTAAAGTAAGAGGCGATATTCTTACCTCTGAGTCTAGTGTGATTACTTCAGAAGAATATGATGTTCATTTATTTAAGATTAATTAGTTCTTTAATATTCAAACATATTATCATACCAGTCAATTCCCAAGAGGAAATGCTCTGGATATTGGCCTGCAGTTGTCAAAGTTGAGGTGCTACAAGAAGTGAAGCAGCTAGGATTAATAGATTTTGGGCAAGATGCATCAGCCAAGGAGTTAGGAGTACTCGCTCAAACCACCTTACAATACTTGGGATGTATTGTACCTGCACGGGGATGTTTTTCAGATCGAATGAGACAGTACCTGCGGTACTTTCCTTTGAGGTATGGAATTTAATTTCCAAGAAGTAGGAACAAACACCTGATGTCAAAGAGTGGACCAGTAAAGAAAGAAAATTTCAGAGAGGGCAATATTTTGCTTCCACAAATACTGGGCAGCAACCAGGATGTAATTATATTAAAAAAATTAATCTGTCCAAAGCATGTGGCACTGAAAAATGTCCCAGTCTCCAAATTATCTGGTCACTTAGTACATGTACATGATATTAGCTTTATCATTTTATATTTTAATTTAAATACAAAATAACTGGAAAGAGCACATGCTCAAAATATCCATATTTGGCCCTCTCTTACCCCTCCAAGATCCATTTTCTTCAAGGCTAAGCTAGAAATAATACCTACCTTGTAGAACCAGTGCACAGATCAGTAACAATGTCCATACAATTTCCTACGTGTACTCAGTGGAGGTGCTAGATAAATAGTAAAGAGTTTGTTTCTGCCAAAATACTCAAACAGCACTTATAAGGCCGGTGAGTATGAACACCTTACCACTGTTTATTTACCTTGACATAATGCTTACCCTATGACTGCTCTTCTACTAGTGTATGGCAGCAGCAATGTGAAAATATCAGTTCTGTTATATTCTCTCCAATACTGAATGCTAACATTCTTTTCACTCATTAATTTGATGAATATTTAACAATGCCTACTATGTGCCAGGTTCTGTACTAAGCAAAAGAGTTACAAAGATGAGTAATTGCACTCCTGTCACTGTAGGGTTTACTGTCTACTCAGTGAAGCCATGAATATACTGCATATCAAAGTATGGGCTTTGATCATTAAGAATCCGTAGCCACACAAAATAGTAAATCAAAATACTACCGTCATATCCCGGGTTCTGACAAATCTGTTTAGAAATCTCTATGCTCTTATTTTGTTTGTGTGTGTATGGAGAGAGCAGGGGAAGAGGAAAGGGATGAAACACTGAGGAGCAAATATGTGGAGAGACGGGGCCAAAATGTTATTGCCCCTATCATTCTCCACATACAGTATGTAAAATACTGGTCAAATAAAATGTAGATGTGTATAGCAGACAACTGGGAAAATGTTATCACTACATAAAATGAGGAAGCACAAATAATTAAGAAAAATATATCTCTAATATTAAACTACTTGGCAAAATAAAACTGAAACAGTAATTGAATGACTGATAATGAAAGTGCATAATATTTGTAATGACTTCACCAAATTGGAAGTTGAGTTTACCGCATCTGACTCTTCAGGTCTATAATGCATCTATGGTAGTCTCACTATGTATTTATATATATTTAAAAGCTTAAAAGCTTAAAAGCTTATTCTTTGGGTTGCTAGTATTTATGGAAGTGGAAAATTTAAGCCCTGTATTCTTTTTGGTTTAATTTTGCTTTTAACAGTTTTATTATGGTATAATTGACATACAATAAACTCATAATTTTAAAGTATACAAATTTGATATGTTTGAATATGTATATACATCCTTGAAGCTGTTATCACAATCAAGATAGTGAACCTATCCATTTCCCCTAAAAGTTTTCTCATGTTCCTTGGTAATCCCTCTCTCAAGCGCCTCCTCTCCATCCCAGGCAACTCTTATCTGTTTTCTCTCACTAGAGATTAGTTTGTTTTCTAGAATTTAAATAAACAGTCATAAAAAAGTATGCTCCTTATGTCTCCTTTCATTCAGCATAATTATTTTGAAATTTATTCATACTGTTTCTTAATAGTTTATTATTTTGTTGTTTGGTAATATTCCATTATATGGATATGCCATATTTGTTTATATATTCAGCTGTTGATGGACATTTGGATTGTTTTGAGTTTTTGGCTACTCTAAATAAATATGCTATGAATAAGTACTCATATATAAGTCTCTGTATGGATATATGCTTTCATTCCTTTTGGGTTAAATGGCTAGCAGGAGAATAGCTGAGTCATTTGGTGATTTTATGATTAACTCCTTTAGAAACTGTCAAACTGTGTTCTCAAATTGCATTTTACATCCCCACTAGCAGTGCTTGAGAACTCCAGTTGCTCCACATACTTGCCAACACTTGGTTTGGTAAATTTCTAAAATTCTCTCCATTATAATAGGTGTGTAATGGTATCTCATTACGTTTTATTTTGCATTTCCCAATGAATAATTATAAGAGATTCTCAAATCTCTTCATGTAATTGTTTGTCATCTCTATGTCTTCTTAGATGAAATGTCTGTTCAGATTTTCTGCCCATCTCTTTAGTGGGTCATTTGTTTTCATATTAATGTGTTTTGAGAGTTCTTTATATAATCTGGATGTAAGTCCCTTATCAAATATGTGATTTGAAATTATTCTCTTCCAGTCTGTGGCTTATTTTTTTCATTCTCTTAAAAGACAGTTTTGCAGACAAAAGTTCATAAATTTGGTGAAGTATAATTTATCAATTTTTTTTTTCTTTTATGGACCTGCTTTTTGGTGTTGTATCTAATAGCTTCAGAATACATGGGGAAAAAACTGATTAAATAAAAGGAGAAATAAATCTTCAAATATACTCGGAGCTTTTAATAGTTCTTTTTCAATAATTAATAGAAAAATGCAAAGGTAATCATTAAAGAGATAGAATACCTGAACAACGTCATCAGCCAACTTGACCTAGTTGACATTCACAGATCACCCTACCTGACAATGGGAGAATACATATTCAAATCAAAAGCTACAGTATAGAAGAGACCAAAATTTGCACCATAAATTGAGTTTCAATAAATTATAAATGATTCAATCTATACAAAGTATGTTCTCTGTATTAGATATCAATGATAAATAAATCTCTGGAGATTCCCAAAAGGTATTTGGAAACTCAAAAACACAATTCTAAATAACCTATAAGTCAAAGAAGAAATCAACAGGAAATTGGAAAGTATTTTGTACTGAATGACAATGAACACATAACTTATTACTCAGAGAGAAATTTATAGCACTAATTGCCTGTCTTAGAAAGCAAGCAAGGTCACAAATTAATGGCCTTAGCTTCCACCTTTAAAAACTAGAAAAATAAAAGCAAATCCATCCCAAAGTAAGCAACACACACAAAAAAAAGATAAATAAAAATGATAAAAAAAATGATACATATCAGACAGAACAAAAATCAGATGAACAGAAAAGAGAAAAACAATAGTGAAAATACATAGAAACAGAAGCTGTTTCTCCACAGTTGATAAAATTGATAAAAATTTAGCCTAGACTGATCCCCCCAAAAGACAAAAATTATCCAAATCAGGAATAACAGTGGTGTCATCACAGTAGGTTCTACAGGTATTAAAAGGATCATAAGGGAATATTATGAACAATTTTATAACAGTATATTCATTAATTCAGTTAAAATGTGCAAATTGCTTGAAAGATACTAACTACCAAAGCTCACTCAGGAAGAAATAGATAAACTGAATAGCCCAGTATCCATTAAATAATTGAGCTGAAAATCTTCCCACAGAGAAGATTTAAGGCCCACATGGTTTACTGATTAATTTTACCAAACAATTAAAAGAAAATAACACCAAATTGAAACAAACTTTTCCAGAAAATTCAAGAGCCAGTGTACTTCACAATCTATCCTATGGGACATCATCACTCTGATATCAAAGTATACAAAGTACTACAAGTAAAGAAAACTATAAACAATAACTATCATAAACATAGATGCAAAGCTTCTAAAGAAAATTCTAGCTAGTTCAATCCAAAAATATATAAATAGAATAAAACTTTATGACCAAGTGGGACTTATCCAACATCCATTCCTATTTAAACTAAAAAATAAATTAGAAACTCCTGATAAGCTAAGCATAAAAGAGAACTTCTATCTGATAATGGGCACCTACCAATAACATTAAACCAACATCCTGCTTGATGTTAAAAAATGAAATGCTTTCCCCCTAAAATTAACAATGAGATGAGGATGTCTGTTCTCAGCAGACCTATTCAACATTGTACTGAAGTTTCTAACCAGTGAAATAAGGCATAAAATAAGTGACATGAAAATGTAAAAAGAAATAGTAAAATTTTGTTTAAGGCATCATTATCTATGTTCAAGAAAAGCTACTAGTGTAAGTGAGTTCAGCAAAGTTGCAAGGTAGGACATCTTTATTGTAGCAATGAGCAGTCAGAAATTTAATTTAAAAGTAATATTTTCCATAGGATAAAAATATGATTACTTTGGGATAAATCCAACAAAACATATGTGAGGCTTACACATTTAAAACTAGAAACATTGCTGACATGATTTAAAGAAGACTCAAGTAAATAGTGAGATTTTACCGTGTTCCTGGTTCAGAGCACTAGTATTATGATAAAAATTTTCCCAAAATTTATCTATAGATTCAACACAATCCTAATAAAAATCACAGTAGAATTTTTTTATAGAAATCTACACTTTTGTCTTAAAATTCATAGGAAAATGCTAAGGATCTTGAATAGCTGAAATAACTTTAAAAATAATTGGAGAGCTAGAATAAAGCAACAATAATAAAAAAGATGTGGTTTTTGGCTTAAATGTAGTCAAATAGATAAAATAACAGAATAGAGAATCTAGAAATAGATCCGTATACAGGCATACCTCAGAGATATTGTGGGTTTGGTTCTGGACCACTTCAATAAAGTGAATACTGCAATAAAGTGAGTCACACAATTTTTTTTGGTTTCCCAGTGCCTATAAAAGTTATGTTTATGCTATACTAGTCTATTAAGTGTGCAATACTATTATATCTAAAAATCAATATACTAATTTAAAAATACATTATTGGTAACAAAAATGCTAATCATCATTTGAGCCTTTAGTGAGTCATAATCTTTATGCTGGTGGAGGGTCTTGCCTCGATGTTGATGCAAGTTACACGTGCAGTTACTGATGTGACTGATCAGTGTGGTGGTTGCCAAAGGTTGAGATGACCTTAGCAATTTCTTAAAATAAGACAACAATGAAGTTTGCCACATCAATCGAGTCTTCCTTTCATGAATGATTTCTCGGTAGCATGCAAGGCTGTCTTTCAAAATTGGAGACAATCCTCTCAAACCTGCTGCTGCTTTATCAACTAAGTTTATGTAATATTATAAATCCTTTGTTGTCATTTCAACAATCTTCACAGCATCTTCATCAGGGGTAGCTTCCATCTCAAGAAATCACTTTCTTTGCTCATCCATGAGAAGCAACTCCTCATCCATTTAAGTTTTATCATGAGATTGCAGCAGTTCAGTCACATCTTCAAGTTCTACTTCTGATTCCAGTTCTCTTGTTATTTCTACCACATCTGCACTTATTTCTTCCACTTTAGTCTTGACCCCTCAAAGTCATCTGTGAGGGTTGGAATCAAATTCTTCCAAACTCCTGTTAATGTTGATCTTTTGACGTCTTCCCATGAATCATAAATGTTCTTAATGACATCTAGAATAGCGAATCCTTCCCAGAAGATTTTCAATATACCCTGCCTAGATCCATCAGAGGAATTGCTATCAGCTATACCTATAGCCTTACAAAATGTATTTCTTAAATAATAAGACTTGAAAGTCAAAATTACTCCTTGATCCGTAGGTTGTAGAATGGATGTTGTGTTACCAGGCATGAAAGCAACATTAATCTCCTTGTATGTACATCTCCATCAGAGCTCTTGGGTGACCAGGTGCATTGTCAATGAGCAGTAGTATTTTGAAAGGAAACTTTTTTTTTAAACAGTAGGTCTCAACAGTGGGTGGGCTTAAAATATTCAGTAAACGATATTGTAAATAGATGTATTGTCATCCAGGCTATGTGATTCCATTTATAGAGCACAGGAAGAGTCAATTTAACATCATTCTTAAGGGCCCTAAGGATTTTCAGAATGGTAAATGAGGATTGACTTCAACTTAAAGTCACCAGCTGCATTAGCCCCTAACAAGAGAGTCAGCCTGTCTTTTGAAGCTTTGAAGCCAGGGATTGAGTTCTCCTCTCCAGCTAAGAAAGTCCTAGATGGCATCTTCTTCCCAAGAAGGCTGTTTCATCTGCATTGAAAACCTGTTGTGTAGTGTAGCCACCTTCATTAATGATCTTACCTAGATCTTCTGGATAACTTGCTGTAGCTTCTACATCATCACTTACTGCTTCACCTTGCACTTTTATGTTTTGGAGATGGTGTCTTTCCTTAAACCTCATGAACCAACCTCTGCTAGCTTCACACTTTTCTCCTGCAGCTTCCTTACCTCCCTCAGCCTTCATCAAATTAAAGAGAGTTAGGGCCTTGCTCTGGATTAGGCTTTGGCTTAAGGGAATGTCATATCTGATTTGATGTTCTATTCAGACAACTAAAACTTTCTCTGTATCAGCAATAAAGCTGTTCCACTTCTTATCATTTGTGTGTTCACTGGAGTAGCACTTTTAATTTCCTTCAAGAACTTTTCCTTTGCATTCACAACTTGGCTAACCATTTGGTACAGGAGACCTAGGTTTCAGCCCATCTTGGCTTTCAAAAGCCTTCCTCACTAAGCTTAATAATTTCTAGCTTTTGACTTAAAGTGATAGATGTCACTCTTCCTTTTACTTGAACACTTAGAGGCCATTGTAGGGTTATTAATAGGCCTAGTCTCAATACTGTTGGGTCTCGGGAAATTGGGAGACCAGAGGAGAGGAAGAGAGACAGGGGAATAGCTGGTCAGTCTTAACACACACATTTGTTGATTAAGTTTGCCATCTTATATGGAAGTGGTTTGTGTCACCCCAAATAATTACAATAGTAACATCAAAGATCACTGATTATCGATCACTCTAACAAATATAATAATAATGAAGAAGTTTGAAATATTGTGAGAATTACAAAAATGTAACATAGAGACATGAAGTGAGAAAATACTGCTGGAAAAATAGTGCCAATAGACTTGCTTGACATAGGACTCCCACAATTCTTCAATTTGTTAAAAAAAAAAAAAGCAGTATCTGCAAAGAGCAATAAAGCACAATAAAACAAGGTATGCCTGTATATATGAACAATTTATTTCTGAAAATGCTGTAAAGGCAATTCAGTAGGAAAAGGTAACTATTCTTAACAAGTGGTACTGGAACAATTGGAAATCTGTACAAAAAAACGGGGAGAGTTCAATTTGTATCTTGCAATTTATCCTAAATTGATCACAAATGTAAATGTTAAGCCTAATACTATAAAAATTCTAAAGGAGGAACCAAGAGGGTGGAGTAGAAGGATGTGCTCTCACTCCCTCTTGCGAGAACACCAGAATCACAACTAGCTGCTGGACAATCATCGACAGGAGGACACTGGAACTCACCAAAAAAGATACCCCACATACAAAGACAAAGGAGAAGCCACAATGAGATGGTAGGAGGGGCACAATCACAGTAAAATCAAATCCCATAACTCGTGGGTGAGTGACTCACAGACTGGAGAACACTTATACCACAGAAGTCCACCCACTGGAGTGAAGGTTCTGAGCCCCACGTCAGGCTTCCCAACCTGGGGGTTTCGCAACGGGAGGAGGAATTCCTAGAGAATCAGACTTTGAAGCCTAGTGGGAATTGATTGCAGGACTTCAACAGGACTGGGGCAAACAGAGACTCCATTCTTGGAGGGCACACACAAAGTAGTGTGTGCATTGGGACCCAGGGGAAGGAGCAGTGACACTGGGGGAGACTGAACCAGACCTACCTGCTAGTGTTGGAGGGTCTCCTGCAGAGGCGGGGGGTGGCTCTGTTTCACCATGGGGACAAGGACACTGGCAGCAGAAGTTCTGGGAAGTGCCCCTTGGCGTGTACCCTCCCAGAGTCTGTCATTAGCCCCACCAAAGAGCCCAGGTAGGCTCCAATGTTGGGTTGCCTCAGGCCAAACAACCAACAGGGAGGGAACCCAACCTCACTCATCAACAGTCAAGTGAATTAAAGTTTTACTGAGCTCTGCCCAACAGAGCAACGGTCAGGTCTACCCACCACCAGTTCCTCCCATCAAGCCTCTGAGATAGCCTCATCCACCAGAGGGCAGACAACAGAAGCAAGAATAACTACAATCCTGCAGCCTGTGGAACAAAAACCACATTCACAGAAAGATAGACAAGATGAAAAGGCAGAGGACTATATACCAGATGAAGGAACAAGACAAAACCCCAGAAAAACAACTAAATGAAGTGGAGGTAGGCAACCTTCCAGAAAAAGAATTCAGAATAATGATAGTGAAGATGCTCCAGTACCTCAGAAAAAGAATGGAAGCAAAGATCGAGAAGATGCAAGAAATGTTTAACAAAGACCTCGAAGAATTAAAGAACAAACAAACAGAGATGACCAATACAATAACTAAAATGAAAACTACACTAGAAGGAATCAATAGCAGAATAACTGAGGCAGAAGAACGGATAAGTGACCTGGAAGACAGAATGGTGGAATTCACTGCTGCGGAACAGACTAAAGAAAAAAGAATGAAAAAAATGAAGACAGCCTAAGAGACCTCTGGGACAACATTAAACACAGCAACATTTGCATTATAGGGGTCCCAGAAGGAGAAGAGAGAAAGGACCCAAGAAAATACTTGAAGAGATTATAGTCGAAAATTTCCCTAACATGGGAAAGGAAATAGCCACCCAAGTCCAGGAAGCACAGCGAGTCCCATATGGGATAAACCCAAGGAGAAACACGCCGAGACACATAGTAATCAAATTGGCAAAAATTAAAGACAAAGAAAAATTATTGAAAGCAACAAGGGAAAAACGACAAATAACATACAAGGGAACTTGCATAAGGTTAACAGCTGATTTCTCAGAAAAAACTCTACAAGCCAGAAAGGAGTCACATGATATACTTAAAGTGATGAAAGGGAAGAAACTACAACCAAGATTACTCTACCCAGCAAGGATCTCATTCAGATTTGATGGAGAAATCAAGAGCTTTACAGACAAGCAAAAGCTAAGAGAATTCAGCACCACCAAACCAGCTCTACAACAAATGCTAAAGGAACTTCTCTAAGTGGGAAACACAAGAGAAGAAAAGAACCTACAAAAACAAACCCAAAACAATTAAGAAAATGGTAACAGGAACATACATATCAATAATTACCTTAAACGTGAACGGATTAAATGCTCCAACCAAAAGACACAGGCTTGCTGAATGGATACAAAAACAAGACCCATATGTATGCTGTCTACAAGAGACCCACTTCAGACCTAGGGACACATACAGACTGAAAGTGAGGGGATAGAAAAAGATATTCCATGCTAAAGAATGTTACAAGAGACTAGGAAGGACATTACATAACGATCAAGGGATCAATCCAAGAAGAAGTTATAACAATTATAAATATATATGCACCCAACATAGGAGCACCTCAATACGTAAGGCAACTTCTAACAGCTAGAAAAGAGGAAATCGACAGTAACACAATAATAGTGGGGGACTTTAACACCTCACTTACACCAATGCACAGATCATGCTAAATGAAAATAAATAAGGAAACAGAAGCTTTAAATGGCACAATAGACCAGATAGGCTTAATTGATATTTATAGGACATTCCATCCAAAACCAGCAGATTACACTTTCTTCTCAAGTGTGCATGGAGCATTCTCCAGGATAGATCACATCTTGGGTCACAAATCAAGCCTCAGTAAATTTAAGAAAATTGAAATCATATCAAGCATCTTTTCTGACCACAACGCTATGAGATTAGAAATGAATTACAGGGTAAAAAACGTAAAAAAACACAAACACATGGAGGCTAAACAACACGTTACTAAATAACCAAGAGATCACTGAAGAAATTAAAGAGGAAATCAAAAAATACCTAGAGACAAATGACAATGAAAACACGACGACCCAAAACCTATGGGATGCAGCAAAAGCAGTTCTAAGAGGGAAGTTTATATCTATACAAGCCTACCTCAAGAAACAAGAAAAATCTCAAGTAAACAATCTAACCTTACACCTAAAGGAACTAGAGAAAGAAGAACAAACAAAACCCAAAGTTAGCAGAAGGAAAGAAATCATAAAGATCAGAGCAGAAATAAATGAAATACAAACAAAGAAAACAATATCAAAGATCAATAAACCTAAAAGCTGGTTCTTTGAGAAGATAAACAAAATTGATAAACCATTAGCCAGACTCATCAAGAAAAAGAGGGAGAGGACTCAAATCAATAAAATTAGAAATGAAAAAGGAGAACTTACAATAGACACCGCAGAAATACAAAGCATCCTAAGAGACTACTACAAGCAACTCTATGCCAATAAAATGGACAACCTGGAAGAAATGGACAAATATTTAGAAATGTATAACCTTCCAAGACTGAACCAGGAAGAAAGAGAAAATATGAACAGACCAATCACAAGTAATGAATTTGAAACTGAGATTAAAAATCTTCCAACAAACAAAAGTCCAGGACCAGATGGCTTCACTGGTGAATTCTATCAAATATTTAAAGAAGAGCTAACACCCATGCTTCTCAAGCTCTTCCAAAAATTGCAGAGGAAGGAACACTCCCAAAGTCATTCTATGAGGCCACCATCACCCTGATACCAAAACCAGACAAAGATACAAAAAAAAAAAAAAAAAAAGAAAATTACAGACCAATGTCACTGATGATATATATGCAAAAATCCTCAACAGATACTAGCAAACAGAATCCAACAACACATTAAAAGGATCATATACCACGATCAAGTGAGATTTATCCAAGGGATGCAAGGATTCTTTAATATACGCAAATCAGTCAATGTGATACACCATATTAACAAATGGAAGAAGAAAAACCATATGATCATCTCAATAGATGCAGAAAAACTTTTGACAAAATTCAACACCCATTTATGATAAAAACTCTCCAGAAAGTGGGCATAGAGGGAACCTACCTCAACATAATAAAGGCCATATATGAGAAACCCACAGCAAACATCATTCTCAATGGTGAAAAACTGAAAGCATTTCCTCTAAGATCAGGAAGGAGACAAGGATGTCCACTCTCACCACTATTATTCAACATAGTTTTGGAAGTCCTAGCCATGGCAGTCAGAAAAGAAAAAGAAATAAAAGGAATACAAATTGGAAAATAAGAAGTAAAACTGTCGTTGTTTGCACATGACATGATACTATACATAGAGAATCCTAAAAACGCCACCAGAAAACTACTAGAGCTAATCAATGACTTTGGTAAAGTTGCAGGATACAAAATTAATGCACAGAAATCTCTTGCATTCCTATACACTAATGATGAAAAATCTGAAAGAGAAATTATAGAAACACTCCCATTTACCTTTGCAACAAAAAGAATAAAATACCTAGGAATAAACCTACCTAGGGAGACAAAAGACCTGTATACAGAAAACTATAAGACCCAGGTTAAGGATGATACACACAGATGGAGAGATATACCATGTTCTTGGATTGGAAGAATCAATATTGTGAAAATGACTATACTACCCAAAGCAATCTACAGATTCAATGCAATCCCTATTAAATTACCAATGGCATTTTTTTCCAGAACTAGAACAAATCATCTTAAAATTTGTATGGAGACACAAACGACCCCGAAGAGCCAAAGCAGTCTTGAGGGAAAAAAACGGAGCTGGAGGAATCAGACTCCCTGACTTCAGACTATACTACAAAGCTACAGTAATCAAGACAATATGGTACTGGCACAAAAACAGAAACATAGATTAATGGAACAAGATAGAAAACCCAGAGATAAACCCACACACCTATGGTCAACTAAAGTATGACAAAGGAGGCAAGGATATACAATGTAGAAAAGACAGTCTCTTCAATAAGTGGTGCTGGGAAAACTGGACAGCTACATGTAAAAGAATGAACTTAGAACACTCCCTAACACCATACACAAAAACAAGCTCAAAATGGATTTGAGATCTAAATGTAAGACCAGACACTATAAAACTCTTAGAGGAAAACATAAGAAGAACACTCTTTGATGTAAATTACAGCAAGATCGTTTTTGATCCACCTCCTAGAGTAATGGAAATAAAAACAAAAACAAATGGGACCTAATGAAAGTTCAAAGCTTTTGCACAGCAAAGGAAACCATAAACAAGACGAAAAGACAACACTTAGAATGGGAGAAAATATTTGCAAATGAATCAACGGACAAAGGATTAATCTCCAAAATATATAAACAGCTAATGCAGCTCAATACTAAAGAAACAAACAACCCAATCCAAAAATGGGCAGAAGACCTCAATAGACATTTCTCCAAAGAAGACATACAGATGGCCAAGAAGCACATGAAAAGCTGCTCAACATCACTAATTATTAGAGAAATGCAAATCAAAACTACAATGAGGTATCACCTCACACCAGTTAGAATGGGCATCATCAGAAAATCTACAAACAGCAAATGCCGGATAGGATGAGAGAGAAGGGAACCCTCTTGCACTGTTGGTGGGAATGTAAATTGATACAGCCACTATGGAGAACAGTATGGATGTTCCTTATAAAACTAAAGATAGAATTACCATATGATCCAGCAAGCCCACTACTGGGCATATACACAGAGAAAACCATAATTCAAAAAGACACATGCACCCCAATGTTCATTGCAGCACTATTTACAATAGCCAAGTCATGGAAGTGACCTAAATGCCCATCGACAGACGAATGGATAAAGAAGAAGTGGTACATATATACAATGGAATATTACTCAGCCATAAAAAGGAAGGAAATTGAGTCATTTGTTGAGACGTGGATAGATCTAGAGACAGTCATACAGAGTGAAGTAAGTCAGAAAGAGAAAAACAAATATCGTAGATTAACGCATGTATGTGGAACCTAGAAAAATGGTACAGATGAACCGGTTTGCAGTGCAGAAGTTGAGACACAGATGTAGAGAACAAACATATGGACACCAAGGGGGGAAAGCGGTGGGGGGGTGGGGATGGTGATGTGCTGAATTGGGCGATTGGGATTGACATGTATATACTGATGTGTATAAAATTGATGACTAATAAGAACCTGCAGTATAAAAAAAAAACAAAAAAAAACAAGTAATAGTAAACTTTCTTTGGGTTATTTGTATGGAAATATGTTAATATAAATGTTTCAGACATTACATGAAATTTCTAAAAATCTTATATGTTCTGTTATAATGTTATAAGTCATAATTCTAGTTATTACTTTTAAATGTGTATCTCAGAAATAACTAAAAAAAAAAAAAAATTCTAAACTAAAACATAGGAGTACATTTTGTAACCTTGGCTTATGTTAAGATTCCTAAGATACAGCACCAAAAAATTCATTATAGGATATATTGATGAAATGATTTTCTGATAATACAAAATGATGCTTTTATAGAGTAATTAAAAAGGCGAGCCAGAGACTGAGAGGAAATACTTACTAAGCATATTTTTGTATCCATAATACATAAGCAAACTCTCAAAACTCAGTAAGAAAACAATTTTAAAAATTTAAAATGGGCAGAGAATTTGAAAAGACACTTCAACAAAGAAGATTAAAGATAGCAAAAAGCACATGAACACATGCTCAGCATCATTAATTGTTATGAAAATGCAAGTTAAAACTTCAGTGATATACAACCTCACACCTACAGGGATGGATAAAATGAAAAACGCTGATTGTACAAATGGCAATGATCTGAAGCAACTGAAACTCTCATACCCTGCTGGCGAGAATGTAAAATGATACAACTTTGGAAAACAGTTTGACAGTTTCTTAAAAGTTAAACCTTCACGTGCTATATGATTTGGCTATTCCACTCTTGGGCATACACCTATGAGGAAAGACAGCATATGTTCATACCAACAACTGTACATGAATATTCACAGTAGCATTATTTGTAATAGCAAAAATCTGTAAAACAACACAAACATCTATCAACGGGTGAATGGAGAAACAAATTGTGGTACAGTCGATCTTCATTATTTTTGATTCCATACTTGCAAATTCAGCATTTGTGAACTCTACTACCAGCTAAAATTTACTTGTATCCCCCAAATCAGTACTTCTGGCAATTTCATGGGCACTGGAGGAAACATGCGAGCACAGAGCAGTGAAAAATTTGACTCGCTCAACGCACCTACTTTCCCAACTCAGGACGAACAAGCTCTTGTTTCAGCTCTCGCGCTATAATCAAATCTTTTCGCTGTGTATTTAGTACCATGGGGTTTTTTCTTTGTTTGTTTTTTTGTTGTTTGGGTTTTTTTGCATTTCTGTGCTTTCTGTTGGTGATTTCACTGTTTCAAATGACCCCCAATGAGTGCTGAAGTGCTGTTCAGTGCTGTGCTTCATAGCGAAAATTGGTGTGTCAGACAAGCTACTTTTAGGCATGAGTTGTAGCGCTATTGGCTGTAAATTCAATGCTAATGAATCAAAATATATGTTAAATAAGGTGCCCTTAAACAGAATACACATAAAACATGATTATGTATTGATTGGTTGATGAAAATGTGATCAGAGGCTGGTAGAAACCTAACCCTACATTTTATCCTAAGGGCAATGGACTATTTGCTAATCCAGTCTTTGCTGGGACTGTGTAGAACATAACTACCATGAATAATGATAATTCACTGTATACCCATACAGTGGAGTACTTCTTGCAATAAACCAGAATGAACGACTGATATACACAAGATAAATCTCATAATAATTACACTGAGTGCAATAAATCAGGGAGAAAAATGAGTATATATTTATGATTCTATTTATATAAAACTCTAGAAAATGCAAACTAATCTATAGTGACAAAGAAGATAAAGGGTTGCCTGGAAAAGGAGAGTTTGGACAAGAGAGAAGAATTACAAGGAGAGTGTTGACATGTTACCACCTTGATTTTGGCGCTGGTTTCATGGATGTATACATACATAAAAACATCAAAATGTACACTTTAAATACATGAAATTTTGTATATGTCAGTTACAGCATAGTTCAACAAAGGTGTTTGAAAATAATTGATTTTGACAGTGGTATAATAGAGAGACAAGAATCTGAATTATATTATTATATAAAGTTTGTAAGACACAGTTGGAGATGTTTGTTTAATATTTGAAGAATATAATCTCCAGCTCCTACTGGAGTGAAGTTCCTTTGTGCTTAATTTTTACCAGTTTTTAAATTTTGCTGCCCTCCTTTTTTGTATCCTGTCATATTATCTATGTTTCTTTGTTTCTTAGATGTCCTCAGTGAAGCACAGTGTGTTCTTAAGTTTAAAATAATTTTCTTTATAATAATTAATCATTATGATGTTCACATCAATTTGTTAATTTTCATGAAAAACATTGTAAGCCACTATCTGTTAATTGCATATAGAGTTAAAATTCAGTGTTAGACAAAATTAACAAGATCTTTTTATAGGCATTTTCCCCTTATATTTCTGATTGTAATAAATAACTGTAATGACTTTAGTTTTCTTAAAAGCAACACAAAGATGATACTTTCTTCAAAAGTATATTTCACCTCTCAAATTTTATTGGCTTGATAGCTAAATATCACATGATGTTTCAATGTCAACCAAAAATTATTAGATTTTTTACCAGTAACACATAAACTATTTTCCATAATAATTATTTAATAAGAATATATTTAGAAAATAGCATGTAATTTTATTATTATAACCTTATGTTTATTATTAGATGGCTTAAGTTTATTTGATTGTTTTTATATGGAGGGGAATAGAGCCAAGTTAGAGAAGAGTATTAGAATATAGTCAGTTTACAAAAATCAAATTATAACTTCCTTTTTAGCTACTGAATGAGCTATAACTACCCCTAGAATGATTTTTAATTGGTGTAAATACAACATGTTTATTTTCTTGGTGAATAAATAAATATAAAAAATGAAATGAGTTCTCAAAATGAAATGAGTGCTCAAAATATGCAATGCTGGTTTTGGGAACAATAGATCAAATTTGCCATTAACATCAATACAGTTGATACTATAAGTAATTAAATAAAAATTATTTTATTATGAGATGTGTCAGTAACTGATGATTCAGACTAGTTTTTTGCATTCATATGCATTTTAATTTCATTTACTGAGAAAATGTTTCTAATTTGAACGGTTAGCCTTCTTTCTGATATTCTACTTTTTTGCACTTTTGCTTCCCTAAATACAATTCTATAATTTTACATAGTTGTATATATTCTGGTGGAAAGGGTTGTGAAATTTTTCTAAGAATAACAGAAACATAACACTTTCTTGAGAAATTTGTGAATAATGAAAAGATTAATTCACAATTTTATACATCAAAGGACGACAATTCAATTTGTCAGTGCATTCATTCTGGCAAGTCAGATATGCAATTTCTTGATTCAATCTATTACATATAATTTAGTGGACTTATTGATTAACTTTGGTATAGGAATAATGATTTTTCTGATATTCTCTACTAGGTCATTTAATTCTTAGCTTAAGAAACTACCCTCTGGGCTTCCCTGGTGGCGCAGTGGTTGAGAATCTGCCTGCTAATGCAGGGGACACGGGTTCGAGCCCTGGTCTGGGAAGATCCCACATGCCGCGGAGTGGCTGGGCCCGTGAGCCACAACTACTGAGCCTGCGCGTCTGGAGCCTGTGCCCCGCAACGGGAGGGGCCGCGATAGTGAAAGGCCCGCGCACCGCGATGAAGAGCGGTCCCCGCACCGCGATGAAGAGTGGCCCCCGCTTGCCGCAACTGGAGAAAGCCCTCGCACGAACCGAAGACCCAACACAGCCAAAACTAAATAAATAAATAAATAAATAAATAAATAAATAAATAAAGTAGCTATTAAAAAAAAAAAAAAAAAGAAACTACCCTCACTTTCATCTAAACTTTTAAAAATGTTTTTAATATACCAAAGTACAATATAACTTTGATATACACTAGAGACCAAAGATGGCAATAATTTTTCTTTTTTTTTTAAGATTTTTTTTCTCATGTGGACCATTTTTTAAAGTCTTTATTGAATTTGTTACAATATTGCTTCTGTTTTATGTTTTGGTTTTTTGGCCACGAGGCATATGGGATCTTAGCTCCCCGACCAGGGATCAAACCCACACCCCCTGCATTGGAAGGTGAAGTCTTAATCACTGGACTGCCAGAGAAGTCCCAATAATTTTTTAAAAACCTCAATTTGACAAGAGGGGAAAAACTTTTTCAAATATTATCAATAGTTTTTCTTTTTTCAGTGAACAATATTTTTGTGATGATACTGTTTGTTGGCTAACCAGATATAGACCAACTACTCTTTCTTGCCACTTCCAATTTCTAGACTGGAAGGTTGCATGCTCATTTTTCCCAGCTCTGTTGCAGAGAAGCATGGCCATGTGACACAGATCTGATCAATGAAATGTAAGCAGAAGGTACTGAACACTTTTAAGAAGAATTTTCCATTTCCTAAAATAGAAACAAATGCAGCTTGTGCCATTCATGTCTGTCTTCCTCTTTGAAACCCACACATGAAGCCTAGAGTTGCTTCAACCTTCATGCCATCATGACAGAAAGGAAAAGAGAAACACAGGGATTCTAAGACCAATATTTTTGAACTCTTTTTTTTTTCAGATTTTTTATTGACATATAACATTATTTTAGTTTCAGATGTACAACATAGTGATTCAGTATTTGTATATATTGTAGAATAATCACCACAATAAGTCTAGTTAAATGACACCATGCATGGTTACAAATTTTAGCTCTTGAACTAATGTCACAAGCTACGTACTTTGTTATTCCTTCATATATGAGAAATATTGACTCCTATTTGTTTAATGCAGTGTAAGTCAGGATTGATTCTTATTGATATTGATGTTGTTATAGAGAGCTAAACGTATTTTTAACTTGTGAAATACTTTTTTATTTGTTTTGTTTGTTTATTTATTTCAGGTTGGCTATTTCAATGAGCAAATTTTCTTCTATTTACATTATGGCTATGGTTAGATTTAGGCTGTTCATAAAAAGCAGAAAAAGCTGTGATTTCCTAATAAAATTCACAACATAAAAGTAGCAATCAGGTTTTCAGGTCAGGAGAATATGTTACCAGGTTAATTCAACATGCTATCAGAAATTTCTAAGCTAATTAGATAAACTTTCATTTTTCCTAGCTAGCATAGATTTAACTGTATCTTATGCATAGAGAGAGAATACTTGGGCATGCTAAAAGAAGTATCCTTAAAACAGAAAGATGAGTTTTCATAGATATGCAATTAAAATTATGTATATGTTAATACATATTCTGTTCCCTGTTTACTTTACTTTTTACTTTATAATGATTATAATAATAAGCCTAAATCTCCACGTTAAAAACTTCTTTTCACAGAAAGTTTATAAAGCTAAGTTTGTGAAAAAAATGCACATAATGGTAATAGTAATAATAATAGCTGAAATTTTTGAGTGCTTACTGTGTTCTGGATGCTGGTGTGAGTGATTTACTTATAAAGCAGTTATGAACTTATAAATCCAGTACTAATATTACTCCAGTTTTACAGATGAGGAAACTGAGGCACAAAGAGATAAAGTAACTTGCTCAAGGTCACACAGTAGTAAATCTTAGAGTTAAGTCTAAACTGAGGCAATCCAGTTGCAAGCCTGTTTGCTTATTGTCTACATAGCATCTCATTTCTTCTTTGTTTAGGGATGGGGTATTTGTGGACAGAGGAAATATTCCAACTCATAGTCCTAGCTCAGTCTTGAAGGAGGGATTGGCGACTGTCCGGGATATATTGAAAATGGAAACACAGTTTGGTGTTCAAAAAGACTTTCATTATCCAGTGGACTACTGGAATCGGTAATTGACCTTCTCTGTTATCATACAAAAAGGTCTGGAGCAGTTGCAAAGAATGAACAGATTGGTTTGTTAGTATTTCTCTCTCAATCCAAAATGTATAGTGTTAGTTTCTTAGTGAGTTCCTAAGGACACAGTCAATTGGAAATTAATCCTTTTCTCTCTCCCTTCTTTCCTTCCTTCCTTCTTCCTTCCTTCCTTCTCTCTTTCTTCCTTCCTTCCACTAGACAAGATTCTGGAAATTTGAAAATAAATTTGATAAATATTACACAATTTTATGATTTTTAAAAAGAAAAGGAAAAGAGAATCAATTTGTCCTAAAAAATATTAGATCTGCTAATATTTTACATATATTGAAAGGAACAAATATTCTTTGTATTCTGATCCTATAGAAAAATTAAAAAAAACTTTACCACTTAAATTTTATTTGAAAAACCTAATTTGGGTTGCTTTCTGGAAGAAGAAAAAAATTGAGGAATCTTTTGGAGCGTGAAAAATAGGTAGTCTCAAAGGTCAAATGGTAAAATTGAGAACCCATAAGGAATCTCACTATTGGGCATTAATAATAAATATTTATCATTTGAATGTAGGCTAGATTTAAGAAAAGAGGTATCATGCACACTGGGTGTAATAAAGTTGTTGGTGGCCTAATATGTTGCAAGTGTTTTGTCACCTACAGCACTGCATTCTTTAAGGATGTCTAACACACAAAAAATCTCTCAACTGAATTTATTGACTAAAACCAGTTCCACAGAACCAATTAGTATCTTACACAGGTTGCCCTGCAAGACTTATGAGGCCATCCATCACCTGTCCATTTAACTATTTAGCATTTGTTCGAGTAATTTGTCATCATGTCAGAATGCTAGCATTTCTGAATGGGACTTTTTGGTTGAAAGAAATCTAACTCAGATACTGCAGATATTTCTCCTTTAATAAGACTTACAGAAGATTTATATTTCTATTATATTTAACTTTAAACATCTTGTCTATAGGTGAGGTTCTTTGTACTGCAAATATTTCAAATTTAAATCAGTTGTTTTATGTGAATTTAAAAATATCATGCAAAATGGAATTATTTTATATTTTAACAACTATTCAAAGTGCTAACATTGCAAAGTACCTTACCTCACAGGTTCAGTGATTACATTTTTATTACTTTTCCAATTCAGTCATTTGCTTTTATATTCATTTCTTGTATCTTTGTTAATTTCACACTACTGAATGAATTATTTACCACTGAATGAAAGAGAAAATATCTGTATTGCTTGTAACATTATGCATCTCAGGTAGATTTGGAATTCTAGAAATATTTAATGGTGGAAGGATTACTGCAACATTTCAATTAAATTACATATAAGTTACAATGAAATCTGTACCCATTTCAAGCACCGAGTATTAATTATAAAGCAGCTTGGCTGTTGATTACCGGTTATAGTCAACTGCTTAATTTTTCTTTCATAAAATGCCAAAAAATACTGTAATATAATTTGAAACATGCTGGTCACTTAATGTTGAGTAAAATGGCCAGAATCATAAAGCAGATAACTGTAGCAAAAATATATAATTTATGAAATGGGTCCATGCAGTAGAACAATTGTAGAAAAATAAAAGTTCTACATATTGTTTCAAAGACCCAGCCATTTTACTACCTTAGGCATGCCAAGCAAATGAAAATTATTCAGGTGTCTAACCTTTAGATTAGATTCAAAAATAGGATGCATCTTTTACTGGTAAAAACAGATATGTAGATGGCCTCTTTTCCAACTACACTCTAAGCTCACCTGATTAAGATTTCTAATACGAAAGAGGCAGGCCTGATGCTGGGGACTCAAATGCCATCTCCTCATCTGAATGCTCTTAAGCAGTTCCCATGGCATTTCTACAGACTTTCAATGTGTGCTTGTCACTAAACTGAATCCCAGAGATGAAACAGAAAATGTAAACTCCTAAAGGAGGAGAAGTGAGTAAAAATCCTTCCTGAAATCCTCAGAGCGCTGTGCTTCTATCACCCAGACTTCAATCACCAACCTCATCCCTCTCACCTTATTACAGCCAAGAGTTTGACATGGATGAATATTAGGTTGAAGTAAGGAATGCACAATAAAAATGTGTATGTGTAGGTGTGCACACATGCATGCATATATCGTTCACAACTAACATCCACGTTTAAGACATTGCAAATTCCATCATCCCTATCCATTCCTGTAAATGTGTGTTGTTACCTAGAAAATATATTTAACTAGTAAAGCAGACTTTAAAGCACAGAGAAAAGAAGAAGAATGTTTTTAAGGATTATTGATCCAATATTATATAATATATAATATTATAACATTATATTATATTGTTATATTCACACACATACACATACATAACATACACATAACACACATATACATTTATTACCTTTCCACATTGTTTTGAAATTCTTATTTTCAAAGTAAGACTACAAAGGAAATAATTTTACAGAAATATTTTACCATTGGTATCTAAAATAATAATAACATCAAGATATTTTCTTAAGGATTTATCAATTAAAAAATAAGATATCTGAAAAACTTATTTAGTTCAAGGATTTATTAAAGAAGGCTATCAGAGGTTATAACTTATTGGAGGCTAGAAAGTAACTTTTCAGATGTGGGCAGAGTAAAATATAGCTCTTAGGTAAGAAAAAAGGCTCAAGAAATTCTTGAGAAACTCTCCCTATGAGTAAAAACGGTGGGGAGAAGAGACATAGAGAAGAGTGAGAAATAACTGAGCTAGTAATGAACTGAAGCAAAGTAAATTGAAATGTCTTGGACACAACTATGAAAACTCCAGGATGGGGAGGACATACTCTGCTGATGACTAAAAGAAGTAACGGCTGATTTTGCTGATTTTGGTTATGCTATTGCTTTTGTCCCAGAAAAATTAATTTCTAGTGTGTAATTACAGGATGGTTTTGTTCTTCCATGAGTTAGTTCCCCAAGTAAGAATAAGCATTGAGATTGAATAAAAGGAGATGATCATGTTCAAATGTTTGATTTCTTAATCTACTTTAGCAAAGGGATTGGAAAATGTATCATTTCCTTACAAATATCTTACCAAATTCACAGACATAGAAGTTATACAGTTACCTCTGGTGGAGAGGGCTCCTTTTGTTCATTAAATAAAATAATAATAAATGCTATTAACTACACTCCCCCACCACTCTTCTTTATATATCAAAACTCATCCAATCCTTTCACTCATCCAATCCTTTCATCTCTAAGAGCAAAAGCGTTTGTAAATTAGGACACCAAATTATCACAGTGGTGGGGTACGATTTGAGCCCATAAAGTGATCTTAACTCCTTTTAAACATCAACACTATTTATAGAAACAAAGAGAGAAACTACCATTTATTGAGTTCTTTCCTCTTTACATGGTAGTAACTTTATATATATGATCTCATTTAATACTTCTCAAAATCCTGTAAGGTGATTATTATTATCCCAGTTTAATTAAAATATAGTAACTTATCAGAGGTTATAGCACTAGTGACTGACAAAGAAAATATTCAAACTCAGGTATGTATGGCCTCAAAGTGCATATTTGATTGCCCTTTCAACCAGTGAACGGACTGCTATTGCCTGTACAAAGCCTCTGTTTCAGTTTTAATTTCAACCTCAGTCTTTCTAGTATCTTAAAGCTGTATGTAGGAGCATAAATTAAGATGATGGGTACCCAAATTTTCCTTATGGTGATAGGAATTCTTGAGCTATATAAGCACACATCTTTCTCAAGTGAAAATATGATTTATACTATGCATCTTAAAGTATTATTTTGGAAATTTATGCTAAAGCTTGGAAAAGAGTTGGTACAGCATGAATGTAGATTTTCTTTCTTCTCATGAAAAACAACTTGGACTGGCTATCTTAAATTTTCTTTAAAAATCTTCAAGGAAGAAGGGAGAAATAAATTTTCTTCATGAACCACATGCAGTGCAAGACTTAATAACGAATTCACAGGCATTAATATAAAGCTACTGCTCTAGATATGCCAGTGGTGTTATTTTAGGAAAAGTTGAATGAGAGAGCTCCTTGAGGGCTTGGGTTCTTGCCTACTGAGCATGATTTGTCCAGGACCAGTAATAGTGTCTGTCACATAGTATGTACTTGGACTGACTATGTGCTGAAAGAGAGGATTTAGCATAAGGGTGGCTAAAACACGTGGAAACAGTGGAGCAACGTCATTTTCAAAGTATACCAATCAAAAGAGTTCTGACAGCTCCATTTGTCCATGGGACACTTTTTAAAATTTGCTGGATGGGACAGGTTGGGAGCAGTACAGAGATGTGAGAGGGAAAACTTTCAAATCTAGTGCCCTAATCTCTTCAGTAGTGATCATTGTACCCTATTCTCGAAATCTGGTGTTTGGTCGTACTACCATACTGTGGTGGCCATCACCACTAATTAGGTGGTAGGACATATATAGAATAATTTGTAAGGAAGACCCTCAAAATCCTATTTGGAGCATAAGCAGGAAAGCAAGTACTGGATACGACCTGAACAGACACAGAGAAAAGTGTGTGTGTGTGCGTGTGTGTGTGTGTGGCATATATAGGTGAGGATGCTTTAAATATCAATGTTTTCCCCTTCCCCTATAAGTAACATTTGACTTAAGCCAGAGCTAATATTGTCAAATGAGCAAACATTCGTGGATAAATGCCTCACATCTGGCAAAGTGAAGTTAGCTGACATTTACTTCGTACAAAGGAGCAGGGATTTAAAACAGGATTTCTCTGTTTTTCTGTTGTTTTTGAAGAAAAGTAGGAAAATTCATGATCAACTAGGAGGTTATAAGGGGAAATCATATATTATTTATCTCTTAAACTGATTTTTCTTATTATGTCAATAGAAACGTATTGTAAAAAAATGGAAAGCACTGACATGACTCGTAGATAATTTGGAAAATTTAGGAACGTGTAAACAAGAAAGAAAATTAGCTCATAACTCCTTAATTCAGGGAGAGACACTCTTAAAATTTGGATGTTGTTCTCCACAGTGTTTTCTTTTATATGTGTGGGTAGAGAGGTAATAGATATGTTGAAAGAAAGAAAAACAGTCCTGGATAGATATAGATTGATTTATATGTATATATGCATAAACATTAATTTTTACAAAACTCAAATCAAGCTATATAAGCTCTTTGTGACATGCATTTGATTGCAAATATAGCCTGAGTATTTTCCAATATCATTTCATAGTTTTTTAGACATTTAAAATTATTACATAGTATTCCATTATAATTATTTTATCTTAAAACAATAAGGTGCCATTAAAGAATGTAAGAAAATTTACAAGCACACTTTTGAAAGATCATTTTGAATTAACCTTGAAGCATGAAATTTTACTTTGAAGTGCACATTGAATTAGAAAAATGTCTAAGTTATCTAGACAGGATATGTTGGAGAGCTAAACCAGTGTTATGAATGTGAAGATGGGGAAAATTGAAAGATTAAAAAGAATGATGTGGGCAACTGGGTACATTGTTGGTGATGTTTCGTTGTGATTGGGAAGACAGGAAGAGGAGTTATATTCTTTTTTGGAGGAGTCAACATGTAATGATCACTTCAGTTGGTGCAAAATTAAAATCAGAAAAATGGACAATATTGGTAAAAATATGGTAAAATTAAGAATAATGTAATATATTGGATAAAGAAGTTGAAGATAGAAGGAAGCCAAATGAGGAGAGAGTAAAGGACCTAGAAAATGATGATTCATATGATTTCAAGGACATATAAGAATAAGTTAAAAAATGCTAGGAAGGATAAGAGGTTATAGCCAAGGAGTGAATTTTTGATGCATATAATAGAATATATATATTATATATCAAAATTATAAAGCATGGTAATACAATGAATCCTAATAATTCCAAAATCCAAGAGAAGAATTAAAACATCACCAGGATTATTGAATAAACTGATATTTTCCTCTCATATACCCTCTAGCGCAAAGTACTTTCAGGATTTTTGAATTTATTGTTATCTTGCTTTTTAAAATATATATCCATACCAAATACATGTTTCTTCTTTTTCTACTTCACATCAATTTTAATTCTTCAACCATACAACTTCATGATTTTGATTAGTATAAGGTAATACCTATTAAAATTGGAGGCACTCTCACTGTCACTGAAGAAAGGGTAGACACAAAATCCCAACAATTATAGTAGTCTTCTCAATTCCAGGAATTCCAAGCAATATGCATTTTCCTTATCAGTTATGTATGTGGCTTCTAGTGATTTTCTGGTGACCTATGAAAGTGAAATTAAACATCATTAAAAATCCTCATTCTAAATGGGAAAGGAAGGGAGATATTTAAGCATACATACAAACAAATAGATAAAATGTTTGTTTGACATATGCATAACAGAAATATACACTGATAATGCAGCTCATATTTTGTGAGTGGTCAAAAGGCTGTAGTTGATATTTATCACTTCCTTTCTTTTTTACCTACATTATCTTCCATCACTCACAGCTAACTTCTCAGCTGGTTAGGATTCTCTGGTGGTGTGACAAATCATTTTTGAAGGGTTTGAGTCCTTTATGATTTTGCATTTATTGAATTACTATTTTTCTATCGGCATCTACCACTTATCATAGAAATACCAAGGAGTGCCCAGTAAAGCATTTAGGTTCCATTCATAGTTTTTCCTGCCTCCACTGAATACCAGAAACCTTATTTCCACTTGGTATTTGGAGTCAATCACGCTGTTCTGTTAGTTCAAGGGCACGAGGAGCCTGTTGGCAATCTCAACTAAAATCAAGAAGACCAACGTTGTATCCCATTTTGAAAGTCTTTCTCCATTAGGATATAAGAAACCTAGGCAAAAAGAGCCCAAGATTGTGGGAAGAGAAAACAAAGGTTTTGCAAGCTAATAGTTAAATAATATAGTAAGAGGGATCACCTGCACTCAATTCTTTAGGATTCAGGCCTGTGTGTTGTGCTCTAGGAGAAATAACACTATAATTGTTATTGTTTCAGAGCATATACTATATTGTGTAGGACAGTACCCCAGCTTCACTGGATATTTTTTTCAGCAGGCTCCATAGCTGAAACTTTTTTTTTAAAATAAATTTATTTATTTATTTTTTGGCTGCATCGCGTCTTCGTTGCTGCGCGCGGGCTTTTCTCTAGTTGCGGCAAGCAGGGTCTACTCTTCATTGCGGTTCGCGGGCTTCTCATTGCGGTGGCTTCTCTTGTTGCGGAGCATGGGCTCTAGGCGCGCGGGCTCAGTAGTTGTGATTGCCGCGGGCTCTAGAGCGCAGGCACAGTAGCTGTGGCGCACGGTCTTAGGTGCTCCACGGCATGTGGGATCTTCCCAGACCAGGGCTCAAACCCGTGTCCCCTGCATCAGCAGGCAGATTCTTAACAACTGCACCACCAGGGAAGTCCCCATAGCTGAATCTTTAATAAACTATTCCACAATTATATCAGGCTAGCTGACTCTGATGATGGTAAATTTGATAGGATGAGTGAAGTTCATGATCCATGAGCACTGGGGTTTTTTTTGGTTTTGGTTTTTGCTGTTGTTTGTTTGTTTTTTAAGACATGTATTCTTTGGTTACAGCAATGTAGTTTGTGATATCAGGATTGTAAATGGCTTCCTAAAACCATGAATAGCAGTACTGCAGAAGCATTACAGAGAGGGAAATCAAATCTGTATTCCCTCTCCCCACCATAATTTTTCACTAAGAGCCTGACTGATGTCTTTATGGAAGGACCACATCAGGGGCTCTGCAAAGGCCTTTGATTTTAGCAGCTTTGATACTTATATATGAGTAGTGAGGTCATCCTGATGTATGGGGAACCCTGTTATTGAACCCATGCATTCAAAAAACTTGAATTTTTCACCATGACCACTTTGTAGTCTGATAAGGAAGGAAGGTGATAGACATCAAAAAAATGGGTCATTTTGTCTACCTGATTATAGAAAAACTCATTTTCAATAGACTTTCTGGTGAGTACTAACAGGGGAAAATTATACTCACAAGCAATGTCCTTTTAGAGAAGTCAATCTACATGACTTTTTAAAAATATTTCCATATCACCAAATCTTTTTTATCTCAAGTCCCTAATCAGTCATCAAATTGACACTGCCCATGAACCATGAAAATCTGTTCCTCTGGCTATCACTTCTTCCAAGCAAAATAGACAATCAGATATACTAGATATACTGCCTGAAGTAGTGCTCACTGGAACAAATCCTATTTACCACTGTCTTTCAGGGCCACCCCTGAATAAGTTGTAATATAATTTTAGACTACTTCTTTCTGGTGCCAGCATATCCATCTGCAAACCAGATCTGAGATATTTTTCTTCCTCCATCAACTGATAATAAGTAATTTCCCATGAAGGCACAGAAATTAGTGAAGGATGAGCTCCATTTTTAGTTTTTTGAGAAACCTCCATACTTTTTCCACAATGGCTGCACCAATTGACATTCCCAGTAACAGTGTAGAAGGGTTCCCTTTTCTCCACACCCTCTCCAGCATTTATTGTTTGTAGATTTTTTGATGATGGCCATTCTGACTGGTGTGAAGTGATACTTCATTGTAGTTTTGAATTGCATTTCTCTAATAATTAGTGATGTTGAGCATCTTTTCATGTGACTGTTGGTCATCTGTATGTCTTTGGAGAAATGTCTATTTAGATTTTACACCTATTTTTGATCGGTTTGTTTGCTTTTCTGATATTGAGCTGCATGGGCTCTTTGTATATTTTAGAAATTAATCACTTGCCAGTTGCTTCATTTGCAAATATTTTCTCCATTCTGAGGGTCGCCTTTCATTTTATTATGGTTTCTTTTGCTGTGGAAAAGCTTTCAAGTTTAATTAGGTCCCATTTGTTTATTTTGTTTTTATTTTCATTACTCTAGGAGGTGGATCAAAAAGGATCTTGCTGTGATTTATGTCAAAGAGGGTTCTGCCTATGTTTTCCTCTAAGACTTAAAAAAAAATTTTTTTAACATCTTTATGGAGTATAATGGCTTTACAATAGTGTGTTAGTTTCTGCTGTATAACAAAGTGCATCAAATATACATATGCATACATCACCATATCTCCTCCCTCTTGCATCTCCCTCCCACCCTCCCTATCCCACCCCTCTAGGTGGACACAAAGCACCGAACTGATCTCCCTGTGCTATGCGGCTGTTTCCCACTAGCTATCTATTTTACATTTGGTAGTGTATATATGTCCATGCTAATCTCTCAATTCGTCCCAGTTTACCCTTCCCCCCTCCCCGTGTCCTCAAGTCCTATCTATGTCTGCGTATTTATTCCTGCCCCACCCCTAGGTTCTTCAGAACCTTTTTTTTTTTTTTTTTTAGATTCCATATATATGTATTAGCATATGGTTTTTGTTTTTCTCTTTCTGACTAACTTCACTCTGTATGGCAGTCTCTATGTCCATCCACCTCACTACAAATAATTCAATTTCGCTCCTTTTTATGGCTGAGTAATATTCCATTGTATATATGTGCCACATCTTCTTTATCCATTCATCTGTCGATGGACACTTAGGTTGCTTCCATGTCCTGGCTTTTATAAATAGAGCTGCAATGAGCACTGTGGTACATGACTCTTTGAATTATGGTTTTCTCAGGGTACATGCCCAGTAGTGGGATTGCTGGGTTGTATGGCAGTTATATTTTTAGTTTTTTGAAGAACCTACATACAGTTCTCCATACTGGCTGTATCAATTTACATTCCCACCAACAGTGCAAGAGGGTTCCCTTTTCTCCACACCCTCTCCAGCATTGATTGTTTGTAGATTTTTTGATGATGGCCATTCTGACTGGTGTGAGGTGATACCTCATTGTAGTTTTGATTTGCATTTCTCTAATGATTAGTGATATTGAGCATCCTTTCATGTGTTTGTTGGCAATCTGTATATCTTCTTTGGAGATATGTCTATTTAGGTCTTCTGCCCATATTTGGATTGGGTTATTTTTTTGATATTGAACTGCATGAGCTGCTTATAATTTTGGAGATTAATCCTTTGTCAGTTGCTTCATTTGCAAATATTTTCTCCCAGTCTGAGGGTTGTCTTTTGGTCTTGTTTATGGTTTCCTTTGCTGTGCAAAAGCTTTTAAGTTTCATTATGTTCCATTTGTTTATATTTGTTTTTATTTCCATTTCTCCAGGAGGTGGGTCAAGAAGGATCTTGCTGTGATTTATGTCATATAGTGTTATACCTATGTTTTCCTCTAAGAGTTTTATAGTGTCCAGTCTTACATTTAGGTCTCTAATCCATTTTGAGTTTATTTTTGTGTATGGTGTTAGGGAGTGTTCTAATTTCATTTTTTACGTGTAGCTGTCCAGTTTTCCCAGCACCACGTATTGAAGAGGCTGTCTTTTCTCCATTGCATATTCTTGCCTCCTTATTAAAGATAAGGTGACTGTATGTGCATGGGTTTATCTCTGGGCTTTCTATCCTGTTCCACTGATCTATATTTCTGTTTTTGTGCCAGTACCATACTTTCTTGATTACTGTAGCTTTGTAGTATAGTCTGAAGTCCAGGAGTCTGATTCCTCCAGCTCTGCTTTTCTTTCTCAAGATTGATTTGGCTATGCGAGGTCTTTTGTGTTTCCACACAAATTGTGCAATTTTTTCTTCTAGTTCTGTGAAAAATGCCATTGGTAGTTTGATAAGGATTGCATTGAATCTGTAGATTGCTTTGGATAGTATAGTCATTTTCACAATGTTGATTCTTCCAATCAAGAACATGGTATATCTCTCCATCTCTTTGTATCATCTTTAATTTCTTTCATCGGTGTCTTATAGTTTTCTGCATACAGGTCTTTTGTCTCCTTAGGTAGGTTTATTCCTAGGTATTTTATTCTTTTGGTGCAATAGTAAATGGGAGTGTTTCCTTAATTTCTCTTTCAGATTTTTCATCATTAGTGTATAGGAATGCAGGAGATTTCTGTGCATTAATTTTGTATCCTGCTACTTTACCAAATTCATTGATTAGCTCTAGTAGTTTTCTGGTAGAATCTTTAGGATTCTCTATGTATAGTATCATGTCATCTGCAAACTGTGACAGTTTTAATTCTTCTTTTCCAATTTGGATTCCTTTTATTTCCTTCTCTTCTCTGATTACTGTGGCTAAAACTTCCAAAATTATGTTGAATAAAAGTGGTGAGAGTGGGCAACTTTGTCTTGTTCCTGATCTTAGTGGAAATGGTTTCAGTTTTTCACCATTGAGAATGATGTTGGCTGTGCGTTTGTCATATATGGCCTTTATTATGTTGAGGTAAGTCCCCACTATGCCTACTTTCTGGAGGGTTTTTATCATATATTGGTGTTGAACTTTGTTGAAAGCTTTTTCTGCATCTATTCAGATGATCATATGTTTTGTCTCCTTCAATTTGTTAATATGGTTTATCATATTGACTGATTTCCGTATAATGAAGAATCCTTGCATTCCTGGGATAAACCCCACATGGTCATGGTGTATGATCCTTTTAATATGCTGTTGGATTCTGTTTGCTAGTATTTTGTTGAGGATTTTTGCATCTATATTCATCAGTGATATTGGCCTGTGGGTTTCTTTTTTTGTGACATCTTTGTCTGGTTTTGATATCAGGGTGATGGTGGCCTAGTAGAATGAGTTTGGGAGTGTTCCTCCCTCTGCAATATTTTGGAAGAGTTTGAGAGGGTTGGTGTTAGCTCTTCTCTAAATGTTTGATAGAAATCGCCTGTGCAGCCATCTGGTCCTGGACTTTTGTTTGTTGGAAGATTTTTAATCACAGTCTCAATTTCAGTGCTTGTGGTTAGACTGTTTATATTTTCTATTTCTTCCTGGTTCAGTCTCAGAAGGTTGTGCTTTTCTAAGAATTTGTCCATTTCTTCCAGGTTGTCCATTTTATTGGCATATAGTTGCTTGTAGTAGTAATCTCTCATTATCCTTTGTATTTCTCCAGTGTCAGTTGTTACTTCTCCTTTTTCATCTCTAATTCTATTGATTTCAGTCTTCTCCCTTTTTTTCTTGATGAGTCTAGCTAATAGTTTATCAATTTTGTTTATCATCTCAAAGAAGCAACTTTTAGTTTTATTGTTCTTTGCTATCCTTTCCTTCATTTCTTTTTCATTTATTTCTGATCTGATCTTTATGATTTCTTTCCTTCTGCTAACTTTGGGGTTTTTTGGTTCTTCTTTCTCTAATTGCTTTACATGTAAGGCTATGTTGTTTACTTGAGGTGTTTCTTTTTTCTTGAGGTGGGATTGTATTGCTATAAACTTCCCTCTTACAACTACTTTTGCTGCATCCCATAGGTTTTGTGTCATCATGTTTTCATTTTCATTTGTTTCTAGGTATTTTTTGATTTCCTCTTTGATTTCTTCAGTTATCTCTTGCTTATTTAGTAGTGTATTGTTTAGCCTCCATGTGTTTGTTTTTTTTTACAGATATTTTTTGTAATTGATATCTAGTCTCATAGCCTTGTGATTGGAAAAGATACTTGATACTATTTCAATTTTCTTAAATTTACCAAGGCTTGATTTGTGACCCAAGATATGATCTATCCTGGAGAATGTTCCATGAGCACTTGAGAAGAAAGTATAATCTGATGTTTTGGGATGGAATGTACTATAAATATCAATTAAGTCAATCTTTTTTAATGTATCATTAAAAGCTTGTGTTTCCTTATTTATTTTCATTTGGGATGATCTGTCCATTGGTGAAAGTGGGGTGTTAAAATCTCCTACTATGATTGTGTTACTGTCAATTTCCCCTATTATGGCTGTTAGCATTTGCCTTATATATTGAGGTGCTCCTATGTTGGGTGCATAAATAGTTACAGTCGTTATATCTTCTTCTTGGATTGATCCCTTGATCATTATGTAGTGTCTTTCTTTGTTCCGTGTAATATTCTTTGTTTTAAAGTCTATTTTGTCTGATATAGGAATTGCTACTCCAGCTTTCTTTTGATTTTCATTTCATGGAATATCTTTTTCCATCCCCTCACTTTCAGTCTGTATGTGTCCCTAGGTCTGAAGTGGGTCTCTTGTAGACAGCATATGTACGGATCTTGTTTTTGTATCCATTCAGCCAGCCACTCTCCTTTGGCTGGAGCATTTAATTATTTTACATTTAAGGTAGTTATCAATTTGTATGTTCCTATTACCATATTCTTAATTGGTTTGGGTTTGTTATTGTAAATCTTTTCCTTCTCTTGTGTGTCCTGCCTAGAGAAGTTCCTTTAGCATTTGTTGTAAAGCTGGTTTGGTGGTGCTGAATTCTCTTACCTTTTGCTTGTCTGTAAAAGTTTTAATTTCTCTGTCAAATCTGAATGAGATCCCTGCTGGGTAGAGTAATCTTGGTTGTAGGTTCTTCCCTTTCATCACTTTAAATATGTCCTGCCACTCCCTTCTGCCTTGCAGAGTTTCTCCTGAAAGATCAGCTCTTAACCGTATCGTGGTTCCCTTGTATGTTATTTGTTGCTTTTCCCTTGCTGCTTTTAATATTTTTTCTTTGTACTTAACTTTTGATAGTTTCATTAATATGTGTCTTGGTGTGTTTCTCCTTGGATTTATCCTGTATGGGACTCTCTGTACTTCCTGGACTTATTGACTGTTTCCTTCCCCATATTAGGGAAGTTTTCAACTGTAATCTTTTCAAATATTTTCTCAGTTCCTTTCTTTTTCTCTTCTTCTTCTGGGACCCCTATAATTCGAATGTTGTTGTGTTTAATGTTGTCCCAGAGGTCTCTGAGACTGTCCTCAATTCTTTTCATTCTCTTTTCTTTATTCTGCTCTGCAGTAGTTATTTCCACTATTTTATCTTCCAGGGCACTCATCCGTTCTTCTACCTCAGTTATTCTGCCATTGATTCCTTCTAGAGAATTTTTAATTTCATTTATTGTGTTGTTCATCATTGTTTGTTTACTCTTTAGTTCTTCTAGTTCCTTGTTAAATATTTCTTGTATTTTCTCCATTCTATTTCCAGGATTTTGGGTCATCTTTACTATCATTACTCTGAATTGTTTTTCAGGTAGACTGCCTGTTTCCTCTTCATTTGTTTGGTCTGGTGGGTTTTTACCTTGCTCCTTCTTCTGCTGTGTGTTTCTCTGTCTTCTCATTTTGCTTAACTTACTGTGTTTGGGGTCTCCTTTTCGCACGCTGCAGGTTCGTAGTTCCCGTTTTTTTTAGTGTCTGCTCCCAGTAGCTAAGGTTGGTTCAGTGGTTTGTGTAGCCTTCCTGGTGGAGGGGACTGGTGCCTGTATTCTGTTGGATGAGGCTGGGTCTTGTCTTTCTGGTGAGCAGGACCACGTCTGGTGATGTGTTTTGGGGTGTCTGTGAACTTATTATGATTTTAGGCAGCCTCTCTGCTAATGGGTGGGGTTGTGTTCCTGTCTTGCTAGTTGTTTGGCATAGGGTGTCTAGCACTGTAGATTGCTGGTCAATGAGTGGAGCTGCGTCTTCGCGCTGAGATGGAGATCTCTGGGAGAGCTTTCGCTGTTTGATATTATGTGGTGTTGGGAGATCTCTGGTGGACCAGTGTCCTGAACTAGGCTCTCCCACCTCAGAGGCTCAGGCCTGACATCCAGCCAGAGCACCAAGACCCTGTCAGCCACACAGTTCAGAAGAAAAGAGAGGAAAGAAAGAAAGAAGGAGAAATAAAATAAAATAAAATAAAATAGGTTTTAAAATAGAAAAAAAATATTAAAAAGAAAATAATTAAAAAGTAATAAAAAAAAAGAAAAAGAGAAAGAAAGAAGAGAGCAACCACACCAAAAAACAAATCCACCAATGATAACAAGTGCTAAAAACTACTAAAACAAACCAACAAGTAAACAAAATGGACAGTGAGAACCCCAGGACAAATGGCAAAAACAAAGCTATACAGACAAAATTACACAAAGAAGCATACACATACACACTCACAAAAAGAGAAAATGGAAAAATATATATATATATTTGTATAAATAAAATAAAAAATGGACGAGAGCAACCAAATTAATAAACAAATCTACCAATGATGATAAGCTCTAAATACTAAACTAAGATAAACATAAAACCAGAAACAACTTAGATGCAGAAAGCAAACCCCAAGTCTACAGTTGCTCCCAAAGTCCACCACCTCAATTTGGGGATGATTTGTTGTGTATTCAGATATTCCACAGATACAGGGTACATTAAGTTGATTGTGGAGATTTAATCCACTGCTCCTGAGGCTGCTGGGAGAAATTTCCCTTTCTCTTCTTTGTTCACAGAGCTCCTGGGGTTCAGCTTTGGATTTGGCCCCACCTCTGTGTGTAGGTCACCTGAGGGTGTCTGTTCTTTGATCAGAAAGGAAAGGCTTAAATTAGCAGCTGATTAGGGTGCTCTGGCTTATTCAGTCCTGGGGGAGGGAGGGGTATGGAATGCGGGACAAGGCTGCAGTGGTAGAGGCCTGTGTGACATTGCAACAGCCTGAAGTGCACCGTGTGTTCTCCTGGGGAAGTTTTCCCTGGATCATGGGACCATGGCAGTGGCGGGCTGCAATGGCTCCCAGGGGGGGAAGTAAGAATAGTGACCTGTGCTTGCACACAGGATGTTTGGTGGCTGTAGCAGCAGACTTAGCATTTCATGCCTGTCTCTGCATTCCACGCTGATAGCCACGGTTTGCGCCCGTCTCTGGAGCTCGTTGAGGTGGTGCTCTGATCCCCTCTCCTTGTGCACCCCAAAATTATGGTCTCTTGACTCTTAGGCAGGTCCAGAGTTTTTCCCAGACTCCCTCCTGGCTAGCTGTGGTGCACCAGCCACTTCAGGCTCTGTTCACGCAGCCAACCCCAGTCCTGTCCCTGGTATCTGAACTCCCAAGCCCGAGCCTCAGCTCCCAGCCCCCACCCATCCCGGTGGGTGAGCAGACAAGCCTCTCAGTCTGGTGAGTGCTGGTCAGCACCAATTCTTTGTGTGGGAATCTCTCTGTGTTGCCCTCTGCACCTGTGTTGCTGCGCTCTCCTCCATGGCTCCAAAGCTTCCCTCCTGCCCACCCCCATCTCCACCAGTGAAGGGGCTTCCTAGTGTGTGGAAACATTTCCCCCTTCATAGCTCCCTCCCTGAGGTGCAGGTCCCGTCCCTATTCTTTTGTCTCTGTTTTTCCTTTTTTCTTTGCCCTACCCAGGTACGTGGGGAGTTTCTTGCCTTTTGGGAAGTCTGAGATCTTCTGCCACCATTCAGTAGGTGTTCTGTAGTTGTTGTTCCACATGTAGTTGTATTTCTGATGTATTTGTGGGGAGGAAGGTGATCTCCATGTCTTACTCCTCCACCATCTTGAAGGCACCCCTTCTTCCTCTAAGACTTTTATAGTATCCAGCCTTACATTTAGGTCTTTATTCCATTTGGAGTTTATTTTTGTGTATGGTGTTAGGGAGTGTTCTAATTTCTTTCATTTACATGTAGCTGTCCAGTTTATCCAGCACCACTTATTAAAAAGACCTTCTTTTCTCTGTTGTATATTCTTGCCTCCTTTGTCATAGATTAGGTGACCATAGATGCATGGGTTTATCTCTGGACTTTCTCTCCTGTTCCATTGATCTATATTTCTGTTTTTATGCCAGTACCATACTGTCTTGATTACTGTAGCTTTGTAGTATAGTCTAAAGTCAGGGAGCCTGATTCCTCCAGCTCTGTTTTTCTTTCTCCAGATTGCTTTTGCTATTCGGGGTCTTTGTGTTTCTATACAAATTGTAAAATTTTTTGTTCTAATTCTGTGAAAAATGCCATTGGTAATTTGATAGGGAATGCATTGAATCTGTAGATTACTTTGGGTAGTATTGTCATTTTGACAATACCGATTCTTCCAATCCAAGAACATGGTTTATCTCTCCATCTGTTTGTGTCATCTTTTATTACTTTCATCAGTATCTTACAGTTTTCTGAGTACAGGTCTTTTGCCTCCTTAGGTAGGTTTATTCCTAGGTATTTTATTCTTTTTGATGTGATGGTAAATGTGATTGTTTCCTTGTTTTCCCTTCCTGACCTTTCATTGTAAGTGTATAGGAATGCAAGAGATTTCTGTGTATTAATTTTGTATCCTTCAACTTTACCAAATTCATTGATGAGCTCTAGTAGTTTTCTGGTAGCATCTGTAGGATTTTCTATGTATAACATCATGTCATCTGCAAACAGTGACAGTTTTAACATCTTCTTTTTCAATTAGGATTCCTTTTATTTCTTTTTCTTCTCTGATGGCCATGGCTAGGTTTTCCAAAATTATATGGAATAACAGTGGTGAGAGTGGACATCCTTGTTTTGTTCCTGATCTTAGAGGAAATGCTTTCAGTTTTTTACCATTGAGAATGATGTTTGCTATGGGTTTGTCATATATGGCCTTTATTATATTGAGGTAGTTTCCCTCTATGCCCATTTTTTGGAGACTCCTAGGCCTATATCCAGAGAAAACCATAATTCAAAAAGATACATGCACCCCAATGTTCATTGCAGCACTATTTACAATAGCCAGGACATGGAAGCAATCTAAATGTCCATCAAGAGAGGAATGGATAAAGACAATGTGGTACATATATACAATTGAATATTACTCAGCTATAAAAAAGAACAAAATAATGCCATTTGCAGCAACATCGATGGACCTAGAGATTGTTATACTAGTGAAGTAACTCAGACAGAGAAAGACAAATACCATATGATACCGCTTATATGTGGAATCTAAAAAAAGGGTAGAAATGAACTTACTTACAAAACAGAAATAGAGTTACAGATGTAGAAAAGAAACTTATGGTAACCAGGGTGTAAGGGGGATGGAGAGGGATTATTTGGAATATTGGGATTGACATATATATAATACTATATATAAAATAGATAACTAATAAGGACCTCCTGTATAGCACAGAGAACTCTACTCAATACTCTGTAATGGCCTATATGGGAAAAGAATCTAAAAAAGAGCGGATATATGTATATGTATAACTGATTCACTTTGTGGTACAGCTGAAACTAACACAACATTGTAAATCAACTATACGCCAATAAAAATTTTTTTAGAAAAGTAAGTATTCTGTTGTCCAGAACAAAACACAACGTATTTAGCGAATCTCCTATGATAGACATTTGGACTGTTTTCAGGATATATTTTAATGAAAAATAAACAATAGAGCTATTACTTTTTTGGCACATGTGAAAAGCTTTCCCCAGTGTATACACCTAGGATAGGATTGCCATAGTTTCAAAACAATGTGAAGTGCTTGAACTATTTCACCTTTTTTCTAACTTTATAAGAGTTTTTGTTATTTTACATACTTGCTAAATTTTTTGCAAATTTGGAATTAAAAAAATTATAACTCAGTGTGGCCTAAGCATGGAAACATTTTTGTTTTCAAAATTAGAACAGTGAGGGTTCATATGGCAGAAGAAAAATATTGATAAAACCCCCTGTAGATGAGGAAGGCAAAGATTTGAGAGGGTAGGATATCTGCTGGGTCATCATTATAGATTATAAAGCCACCCAGATAATAGCAAGACTTGAGATGAAGGAGATAGTAGAAGCTGGGCTAATTTCTGAAATAGGAGGTAATCGTTTCTGATGTTATCATAATATTAGTTTGGGGGTATTATATGCAGGCTGGAGAGCAGTGGACTAGAGGAGACATTTGTGAAATAGATTATTAAAGATAATCTTTAAATGAAATTTGGACATTCTCTCTATTGGAAAACAAGCAACCTTCACTAGAATGAACACCAGCAGATGATTTTGTATCTTCAGGGGAGATCAGGATTCAACAGAGGCATAATATTGGAAAAAAAATGGTAAAGAGATAGAGGAAATAGGGGACGTTTGTACTGTGTTTTGAAACAATATTTGTAATCTTAGTTTTAATTATATTTATAGATGATTTGAATCCATTCCAAAACAAATGTCATATTATAACTTGCCTTTTTAGAGCTCTTAAATCATGTTTAAGGCTTGCACAACATATTGCGTATATAAATATAAAATATTTGTGTGTGTGTGTGTGTGTATATATATATATATATATATATATATATATATATATATATACTGAAGTTGGATGCAAGAATGATAGGGCTTAATACTCTTTCATTCCTTGTATTCACTTGAGAAGTAGGGAATGAAAGTCTTGTGTCACAAATATCTTCCTCAAAACTATGTAGATGAATTATTGTTTTCTTATCTTCCTTCATTTAATATTATAGGTGAGAATATTAAAAGAAGCCCTAATTTTCTTTCTTTGTGGTAAACTGATATCCTGCAGTTTTCTCCCTTTTCATTTTTAAAACTTTCTGCTTAGATTTTTGCAAAACTATTTCTGTATTTTTTTTTTTAATTTACACAGAGTCACCATAATTTATGTAGACATTTGTATGCTTCCACTAATCTTCCCTGGAACCCTGTTGAACCCTTTCAGTCTGCAGACATGTGACATGCTTTGACTTTCATCTATTGTATTTTTTTACTATAGCTTCCATTCCACAGGGCTCTGAGGTCTCCCTAGTGTTATTCATACTCTCTGTTATTTCCTTTTCCTAAAGAGATTTTTCTCCCTGATGCTACATTTAATTTAATTTCAATATTTCCCTATCTCATCCATATCTGTTTTATTTCAATCTAACTCTCAGCCAGAACTTTTGTCATGTCTTTTATCTTATTCCACATTTCATCTCTTCTTACAGAGAATCGAAGTTATATTGAATTACGTTGAAAACACAGATGTAGTCTAACATTTATTCTTTTTTCTTAGAGCAAGATTTTTTTCAAAGCTTCCTTTTTTTATTCTTGAATGGTATAACCATATTTCTTTTTCTTTTTTGCCATTGTGGAATCTTTTCACAGGCTGAAAGATTTAGCCTTTTCTTCTCTGTTTAATAATATTAACACTAGAAAGATCTATTCAGGGATATCATTTGCACCAAGTGGAAAAGTTCACCTGCTTCTTCTCATCGCCTGGTATATTGCTGTTAGAATCTGCATCACAAACATAGTGATACAGAGCTCTGTTTCAAATGTTTATCACATATAAGTTCATGAAACTTTGATACTTGCCATTCTGAAAACCTACAATGGAATAGTTTACCCTGATTTTTACCAGGCTATAATTGAGGAAATTTTCCAGGTTTGTAGCTCTAAAAACATAAGACTAAATTTGAGTTAAACAAAACATGAGCTGTAATATAAATGTTTATATGTTAATATTCTTCCTTCTCTTTTTTTTAATTTACAATTTCTAATATATTTTTCCATATATATGGAATTCTAATATCAGAAAAAATATAAATTATTATATAGTATTTTATTTATATAATATATATAAAATTTAATATATATGTAAACTCCCTACTTCTGATGACAGAATCGAGAAATCAAAACTATGAAACCAGTAACTGATGAACAGGACATCTGGGATTACAGTGAAGATGCATTTGGAAGATATTGAAAACTAGAACAATTCTTCATCTTCTCCAGCATGAAATCAGGGCAGGGAATCATCAGAGGCCAGAAAACAGGCATAAAAAGAGTTATGTCTTATATCGTGTAACAAAAAGATCAGAGCAGAGAACTTCCAGAGGTGTACAGATGCTCTATCATATATCAAGCATACAATTGCTCTGCAGTCTTCAGTGTGCTGGAGATCTCTCCCTTTTGGGACATAAGATCACTGCAACAGTTGTGAGCATCACATGTAGGAAAGATTATGGCTTACCATGAGGAAAGGGGCACTTTGGTGAATATCTCTTTATTGTGTAGGAAAACATTTCCCAAAAGTTGCCCAGCAAGGTTCCACTGGTCAGGATTTGGTCCCACTACCTGCTTTAGCAACAAGGAAGACAAAAGAAGGTGCGTATTCAGCATTTTTAACCTCTAAGATAAAAGCTAGTCTCTACTAGCAAGGAAGAATGACACACATTCAGTTTATGGGCTTATATCACACAGAACCAGACATGAATATATCTTTTCCTGGGCCCCAGAGGAAATGTTCCAATGTATCATCTCACTCTGAACTTCCAGAACTACCACCAATAAAGTCAAAGGTCTTTTTAAAAAATTCCCCCCAAAAAAGGATGTTTGGATCTGATTGATTCCAGGGAATTTATAAAGTTAGTGTGTAAGTTTTTCCTATTGGTGTGGCAAATAGGCTAATCTATTATTCTTGAACCATGTTTTAGACATCATTTGAAGTAACATATCAAAAAGTCAAGGAATTTTGAACCCACTCCCCCAATAATTTATTCTTTAGGGTTTAAAAATAAGTGTCTATATCCAGACTTATGCAAAACCTACAACAAGGAAAAAGCAAAAATATCTTAATTTCACGTGATGTGGCAGATGTTATCCTAAATATAATTTCTACTTCTTGTTTATGTCATTAAATCATCTGTCAGAGCCAAAGACTGCTTTTTCCCATCTTATTAGATAAACCTCGCCCAGATCCATCCAAAACAGAAATGTTAGCTGGAGAGGTGGTTGATATAAAATTGTATTATCAGTTCAAAGGTCAAGCTACCTGAGGTGAAAACCTAGAGTAACCTAACAGAAGAACCTCATACCTGCATCTTTCCTTCTCTGGGAAGAGTGAACCTCAGCAAAGCTGCTCAGGGTTATGTCCACCTTTCTGTTTGGGCAGACCCTGTTGCCACTAGGCAACCCTGTGGCACATCCTTTCTGTTACTGCCTCCAGCCAGTCCTGTTACCAGCTCTACGTCCCACTGCCTTTCTGTTTATTTTAGCCACTGACCAAATTAGGATATATAGTCATCACCACTGTTTTCGAATACTACATTGATTTAGAAGAAAAAATGAAGCCAAATCATAAGCTCCCTTGATTCCATATTTCAATTCAAGGCTTCCCTTTTCTCCATATCTCACTACAGATCAGAAATTTTTAATGGTCTTCTGCTTAGGTGTTCTCTCATAGCTTCCCTGGAATGCTACTGTTTCTTAGGAGAATAAGCAGGTATAAGGTGTCCTTGGTGACTTCTTCAAGCCTAGTTCAATATGCACTGTATTTAGTACTAATTCCTTATACCTATATGTAAATGACACCCTTCCCTAATTTTTAGCAGAGTTGCAGGATTCTTTTTTTCAAATTTGAGTATTCTATTAGTAATTTCAATAAGACCTGGGAGGGAAAATTGAACAAAATCTTCCGTTCTGCATCTTAACCTGATGTCTTTTATGCTTTACTTCATACTGCTGAAATTTAGGGGGAACAATTGGAAAAACATTTTCACCCCTGAGAGATAAAAAAGAGATACTTTAATCTAACAAATATTTATCTGAAGCTCATGAAACTAATGTAAATCAACTCAATTTTCCATCTGTGGGTACATTATTTTTATTGTTGTTCAGTTGTAGATGCGTAAATTTTGTAGTGAAAGTAAATCAATCTCAGACTATTCCTCAGTATAAGAATGATTTCTCAGCAGACAATACAAAGAGTGCGTTCTAGAATCAAGAGCTTAATGGTATGTTTTGTACCTTTTCTCCTTCTAAGTGAGAGCTTACAACCAAAAAAAAAAAAAACAAAAAAAGAACAAAGTTCAGTTAAAACATCCACCAGTCTTTTCCCCTTCATTTCAAGAACACACATGTTCTTTTCTCCAATCTATTTCCAGAGAACACCATAATAAACACTTTCTCTAACTGCATGACATACAGCAGTCCTGAGCAGAACACAAAATCTTTAGATAAAAGAGATAAGATGTCTAAAAGTAAAATAAATGATACACACTTATGCTAATAAATACATATGTAAAATAAAAGATAGCTCAAAGAACTCTTAATAAAAAGAATTGTGTGTATGAAATCTGATTTTTTTTTTCAGAGCATATCCATGGTAACACATCTACTGAGAAATCTTTTAAGAAAGACTTGAAACTAAACGTAAATCATGGGAAATTGTGAATATAAAACATACAGTTATTCTCCAAATTATAATAAAGGTCCTTAGGCTCTAGCACAAGAAAGCTTATAAAAATGAATGCAGCCATTCTGGAAATAATTTTGCAAGTATTTAGTGAACCTTAAATTATACATATTCTACAAGCCAGAAACTCTATGCCCCAGTATTTACACAGCCTAGCAAAATTTCAGCCAAGTAAATAGACAGACACATATGAGAATGTTCATGACTCTGTATGTGTGTGTGTGCATGTGTTTGTGTATGTATTTTGTAATAGCAAAGAGAAGAAAACAATCTAAGTGTTTAGCAGTAAATTAATGAATAAATAAAATGAGTTATAAAGAAACAATGGCGTATCTTACAGCAGTTAAAATAAATTACGTCTACAGATATCAACATGGATCTGAAGATGTGTTAAAGGCCAATATTAAGACAAAAAATAAAACACAATTATAGTGTCATTAATGTAATTTTATAGACATGAGCTCATGAAGAACATTATTTTTTAATAAGGAGATTTATAAATAGTTTTAAGACAAATATTAGATATCTGTAAGTTTTTGGTAAGAATGGGGAAGGGAAAATGAGACAAAGATAAACAAGAAAATAACGAAATATATAGGGATTCTACTTGGGAACAAAGCAGTGTTCTAATTCTGAAAGTTATGGTCTATTTAATTTTGTGAACCTGAGATCAAATGTAAAAACAAAAGAAGTCAGTTCAAAATTGAAAATATTAAGGCAGATTATTTTTATAATTTCTTATTGAGGAATAAACTCAAAACTAGTATTAAAACCTTTAGTATAAATTGAGTTTATTTTAAATTAAAGTTAAATTAATTATAAAGTGTTTATGGATACACACACACACTATATAAAATCCACAAAAAGGCACTTTGACCAATGACCTCCATGTCCATATATACAATGAACATATTTCATTCTTGATTCTACGTGGTATCTTAAAGCATTTGCCACTCTTAAAATTTCCTCCTTATTGATATGCTCTCTTATCTTAGTTTCCATGTTTGCTCATGTTATTACTTCCCTAATTGTTCCCTCTCATTCTCTTTTCCTGGACTACCCTCCCCTTCCAGACCTCCCATTCTCCTTTCAATCCATAGCATTTATCTTGGGACCTCCAGTAAAAATCTCTCATATACACTAGGATATCTCAACAGACCCTCAAACACATCATTTTCAAATCTGCTCATAGGATCTTCACTTTGTATCAACCTGGGCGTCCTCCAGCCTTCCCTAACTCAATGAGCAGCCCCAACACCCAAAAGTTTCTTCACCTCTTTCCCATAAATCCCCCCTGTTCAGTCCACTGGGCACTGATTTTTTTCAAATTTATACATTTTTCTCATCTCTACCATCACTCACAATCATATCTTGCCTGGAACACTTCAATAGCTTTCTAACTGGCTTTGCTACTTCCACTCTGATCACTGTAAATCTGTTCTCTACATAGGAGCCAGAATGACTGTTCCAGTACTAAAAATTTCTTTATTCCATTCGTCTGCTTAAAATTTTTTGGTAGCTCCCTATTACTCATAGCACAATAGCATAGTGCAAAGAACAACTTTTCAATAGACCCTACATGCCCTGCATCATCTGTCTTTTTGCCCTCCTCTTTTATTTCCTCTGATGTCCTGAGCAAGCCAACTGGGAACTGACAGAGGCAATGTATAGAGCTCATGTTCCAAACTTGGTCCAGGCAATCTTAGTCATGCAAAAACATAGATCCATAGCTCCTGGAGTTTAAAATTACATGTAAACTTCAGATTTCAAAATGTTGGCACATAACTCAAATGTTTTGTAAAACACTCTATAAAATAAACAGATAGTATATATGGCAGGATTTGAGCCACAGACAGTGAGATGGCAATTTCTGTCTTACAGAGGCTGCTGGTTCTGTCAGAATAACATTTGTTGTTACATCTTACCTAAGGGTTTTTCAGGCTCCAAATTTCTTAAATTTGTACATGTATGATTATAAATATTAATGTCACGTTGGAAGAATTTATGAACTTGATGTTCTACTTTTATTTTTCAGTAATTTCCATCATGAATAAGTTAACAGATGATAAAAAATTAAGAGCTAATGCCTGGATAAGAAGACACAGATGGTGGATAAATGAAATAATTTATGTACAATTTCAACTTTAACAGTTTAAAAACAGGTGTTTCCAGAGAAGAATAAAATACAACATAGACCTTAGGTGGGAGGCAGAAAACCTGGAATGCAAAAATGATAAAAATTAACTTTGCCTAAAAGCTTCCCCAAATTAAACGCAAATTATTAGCATGAGAGAAATAGCTCAGAGGAAATACTGCAGAATAAAGCAAGGGCAAGTACTCTCACCTGTACAAATTTGATTAAATTCCTATTTTAGTTCTTTATAATTCTTCATGGCAATTGAAATTGTTTCAGAAAGAATTTTAAAAACAACACTAAAATGTGAAAGACTAAAGAGATCAGTAATTGTCAAAAACAAGTAAATGATATCTCAATTCTTAATTTCAAAAGAAAGGTGACAAAATACAGCTTTATGCAAAATAAAAATATCCCCAACTAGAAATATCACAACTGAAGGTAGGAGCAGCTGAAAGTTTTATTCGGAGCCTTACATTCTTCAGAATTATACTGCGTTAATAAGTAAACTTTTAAATTCAGAATCTGAGTCCCATATAGATTAAGTATCTTGCCTACATTAGGAGCTCAATAAATTTTTCAGGGCAAATACCCTAATTAAGAGTCAAGTTAATTCCTTTCCATCCAAAAATGTGTTAACCTTTTTCTAGTAAGAGGTTTTTTCCTGGATCACATCACCTAATATCCCCTCTTGCATCTTCCTGAAACAATTATCTGTTTGGTTCCTAATTATTGAATCTCTCATAGACTTGATGTTTTCTCCCTTCAATCCACAAACCTTCTTTATTTAATTTTTAAAAATTTTAATCCATATTTTATCTCACCCCAACTTTTCACCCTCACCTGGCCTACTCAGTTCGCAGAATCAACTTATCTTCCAATTTTCTTTTAGAACCAAACTCCTACAAAGAAGACTTTATGCTTTTATATCATAATGGCGAAAGATAATCATGTGTTTTGTAATAATATATGAGTTTTTGTTGGTATAAGAACCAGTTAAATGGTGAAGTTTTATATTCAAAACTAAAAGTTCAAACAATCATCTCTTTCCTACTCCCTGCTAAATTTTCTTCCTCTAAGGTTATTTTGCTGATTAAGAGTTAACATGTGTGAAGTGCTGTGCTGAGTATTTTATATATATTATCTAGTTTTATGATGCCATAATTATTTGGAAATATTAAACTGTATTAGGTTAGAATCAAACTTTCAGACAAAACTAGAGGCAATGCCAACTATGACTTCAGCATCCAAAGTTCGCCTTCTACTAGAGCAAGCAGACCAGAAAAGCAGCAATTAAAAGAGAGGATTGCCAGAATATTTTTTCAAATCCTTCATCTACCTCATTATATTCAGAATAAATACCAATATTTTAGTGGTATAGCTATCAGAAGCCAACTTTTTTGTGTGTTGGTATCTAGTTCCTTCAGGGTTCTGAGATACACACACACACACACACACACACACACGCATGCCCAGATGTGAAAAGAACACTTTCTCTTTTTCACCTGACAAACCTTATTGTTTTTTTCATTAATTATTTTTTATTGAAGTGTAGTTGATTTACAATGTTGTGTTAGTTTCAGGTATACAGCAAAGTGATTCAGTTTTATATATATTTTCAGATTCTTTCCCCATATAGGTTGTTATAAAATTTTGAGTATAGTTCCCTGTGCTATACAGTAAGTCCTTGTTGTTTATCTATTTTATATATAGTAGGAAAGGTGGGGGGAAGGATAAATTAAGAATTTGGGAGTAACATATACACCTTATTGTTGATTAAACCCCGATTCAAGCATCCTCCCTTCTGGCAAGCTTTACTTGACTCCCATAGGTATTCTGTCTCTTTTCTGTGTTCCCATACCATTTTCTCTTATGATACTTTCAACCTTCCATTATAATTTCTGGTTTTATTAGCCTGTCTTGGCGAAGAATGTTAGCTCATTGAGGTTATTATTCATCTGCATATCCTCCAGGCTTAGCATAGTATCTAACACGTAGGAGATGCTCAAACTCAGAAGAGGAGGAAGGGAAGAGGAGAAGGAACAGGGGAGGGAGGAGAAGGAGGAGAAGAGAGCAGACAAGCAAGTTCTGAAAAAGAAGAGTACAATTATACAGGAAGTGGTTGAGATTATGTACGTAAGATAAGAAAGAAAGACTGGAAAAGATGTGGAGCAGAAAGAAAAGCTAAAATTTGTCTTTGAGTTCATTGAAGACAACGAGTGTGATTTCTTGGAATTTCAAAAGGCTAATAAATAATAGAATTTCTGAAGCTCCATGATATGTAATGAAATAGTAAATAAATAATAATTAGGAACTATTAACATACACAGTAATATCTTATAGTGGTAACTAATGATAGAGCCAAGCTCTTTTATGTTCAAATTATATACTCAGTTTAAAGCAAAATAGCAGAAAATCAACTGCTTGTATCATGAATATATTTTCAGTATTTAATTTGATAATTATGCTTCCTTTTCCAACAGTAATTAAGATGTGTGATTTCTTAATTTTTTGTACACTGATCATGTGGTATCTGAGGATGTAGGCAGTAGTCTTCATTATTATCATTATTACAGTCACAACAAATATCCTTTACTTGAACACTCTCACTATAAAAGGGAAGCCTTATCTTTCATCTTTTTCTAATCTTTCTTACCTGCTTCATCTAATTAATATATCTATAAATGAGATTTTAACAGATATGTCACTATGTAGGTATTCTTCAATCTTATGATCTCAAAGTGTTATAAAGTTGTCTGCCATTGGTTTGTTTCTGTTCTTTTCAATGTTATATTCATTATAAATGCAGCTGCAAAATTAATTTTCTCCTCCCTAAGCTCATGTTACTTTAGTTACTTAAAGAACAATTTCCTGCTCACAAGAGAATTGGGATGAAACTGCTATTTTTTGCATTTTTGAATTTCTGTTGAATGGCTCCCTTATATCTAATTAACAATCTGTGTCTGCACTTTTAGAGGAGAACTGCAGCCTTTCAGTGAATCCATCTGGGCCTTGTTCCATTTTTAAATCTAGGTCATTTTCCTATTTGACTGCCTATTGATGAAATGTTCTACAATTTGAAGTTCAAGCATGTAAGTTATTTAATTACTTTAAGATCCAAGATGAAGCATATACTCCAACATTCATGGTGTGTTTATGTTCATCTGCACACTGAACAGAGCCCATCTTGCTTTTCTGTAGACACTGATTTTCTATAATAATGAGATATAAGGAGGGCCTGGGCATACAGAAGGGGCACAAAATAGAGAACGAACGAAATGATGCTGCTGTCAAGATAATTCCTGCAGTTTTAATATCATTTATAGTAAATTCTGTAAAACTTTTTCTGTAGTAAGAATTAACCACAAACTTGGCTTAACTAATTCAGCTTTATTATCTTATGGTTCTGTAGGTGAGAAATCCAACACTGGTCTGACTTGGCAAAAATCAAAATGTTTTCAGGTTGCAAGGCTGCGTTCTTTTCTGGGGGCTTTAGGGAATAATCTGTTTTCTTTTTTTGCCAGTTTCTAGAGATCATGCAAATTCCTCAGCTCATGCCCCCTTCCTTTTCTTCAAATCCAGCAATAGTGTGTGGAGTTTTAATCATGCTGCCTTCTCTCTGTGGGTGGGAAATGTTCTCTGCTTTTAAGAACCCATGTTATTATAGTGAGCCAACTTGGATAATCCAAGCTAATCTTCCCATCTTGTTGTCATTAACCTTAATCAAATCTGCAAAGTCCCATTTTCCATGTTAGGTAACATATTCCCAGGTTCCTTGGACTAGGGAGTGGCCATCTTGGTGGGGGCAGGGGCATCATTCTGCCTACTATGACCTTAAATACATGTATCTATAAGCATCTCTTACACACCAGCTGAATACACTGGCAGTGTGAGCTGGAGTAATTCAGAAGCTTAAAAGTATCATTTAAAAAGTATTATGGGAGTATATGTTAAATGAAAAAAAAGAAAGAAAGAAAAAAATGCAAGCATAACTAATAAATGATGAAATTCTTACTTCATCTCCAAAATAACTCCAATCCCATTCCTTCTGCCATAATAACCACTATATCCATACTTTATATATTTACATATACGTTTATATACATATGAGTAGGATTATGCTTTTATTTGACAATTGCTTTATTTAATAAATATATTATTGTTTTTACATGTCACTGCTATAGACACAAACATTCCACAGTCTAGGTATAACACAATTTATTAAATAATCCAGGAATTAAAGGAATTCAAGTCATTAACATTTTTTAACTTTGAAAACAATATTCCAGTGAACATTTTTGTAATTAAAACTTTGAGTACATGTGTATTAGTTAGGACGCTGGTTGCACATGACAAAAATGCAATTCAAACAGCTCAGTAACAAAAACAATTTGTAGACTAGTGTAATTGGGAAACCAAAAGGTTCATGTAATTCAAGAACTGTTAGAGTTACAAGTTAAACAATGTCATCAGGCATCTGTCCATCCATCTCTCTGCTTTTCTCTATTTGGTGTTATTCTGAGATAGATTCCTTCAGTATGGTGGGAAGACTGTATCCAGCTGTCCAAGCCAACATCCAAGAAAAAAGAGTAACTGTCCAAACTATTTTGGAAAGAACCAGTAATGACACTGATTAGTCCAGTCTGAGTCATGTGTGTCCAGGGAACATATAAGGTGATGAATGGGAAGCAATCATTGTGGGTAAGAAGGTGGCATATTCTGGTCTTCAGACTTGAGTCACAGAAGACTGAAAGAGAGCATGGGGACCCCGCCTCCCTGAAATAGCACAGATAGAAAAGATTGCTATGGTTTAGAGGAAGGGTCCATTCCCTAAGGAAGGGAACTACAAACTGTATTCCCATGGAGTCCCTGAGTTAAAGAGTATGGCCTAAATTTGATAGTTGTTATGCGATTAATTTTGTCCCCCAAATTCTTATATTGAAGTCAACCCCCAGTACCTCAGAATGTGAGTTTATTTGGAGATAGGGCCTATAAAGGGGTAATTAAGGAAAAATGAAGTCCTATGGGTGGGGGGCTTTAATCCAATATGAATGGTTCCTTATAGGAAGAGGAGATTGGGACACAGGCAACACCAGACTGAGGGACAACCATGTGAGGACATAGTGAGAAGTTGTCCATCTTCCTGCCAAGGAGAGAGGCCTCAGAAGAAAACCTGCCTACATTTAGATCATAGAATCCTAGTCTCCAGAAATATGAAAAAATAATTTTTTTTTTGTTTAGCCACCCAGTCTGCAGTGCTTTGTTATGGCAGCTCTTGCAAACTAATACAGTAGTTATTGACAAATTTGCATAGAGAAGGATTATAACATTTAATACTGCTATGAGCCATATAAAAAAGTGGCTAAACTATTCTCATGATGATTATCAATGTTTTCTGTTTTTTGACTAGTCAAAAATATCTCATTATAAATGTAGGTGCTATTTCCAATGGTTAGAAAAATTAAATATTTTGCATCATTTTTGGTCATTTTGTATTTCATTTTCTATGAACTCACTGTTTATATTCTTTCTCCATATTTGTAGGGTTATTTTTCATTTAACATCTTTGGTTTGATTTTATGTTACTTCTAGTTTGCTGCATGTCTTTTAAATGTATTTGTTTGTATCTTTGCCTGAGTGTTAGTTTGAGTCTTCTGAGAAGCAGACAAAAAAAAAAAAAAAAATGGAATTTAATATGCAAGAGATTTATTGGGAAACACCATAAGGAAAAATGGGGAACGAGCCCAAGGAGACTGGAAGAGCCAGTTGGACCATGATGTAGGTTCTAACCACTGTGGGGAAAAGGAACAGGAAAGAATCAATGAATAGCAAAAGTGTTAGACTGTGTTTCAGTTCTAAGAAAATGTTGTCAAAGTGGCCATGAGCCAAAGTCACCATCAAAGGAGCTGCTCATCTCTCAGGAATGGGTCTGACATAGTAACTCTGCCACAAGCTGACATTTGTTGGGAGCAGCTCATGAAGGTATAGTTATTTCAGAAGCACAGAAGCTGGAGTTCTTCACCAATTAATTATGTTCCCTGCAATCAGTGATCTGACAGGTGTACTTCCATGGCTGCTGCAGCCTGTTTTCTCTAAGATACATTCCTAGTGCTTCCCTGCTGTGTTCACTAATGCAGAGAACTTCATTTCCCAGACTCCCTTGCAAACTTTCTTTAGGCAATTTCTGCCAATAGTAAGTTCTCACTGAAAGGCTAGGAAGTGGGAAAAAGCGAGAACCATAGTATTCCTCCCTCTCTTGCTCTGCTTTGGAGGGTGTCTCCAGCACTGGCGGCTCCTCCTCCAGGGCTCCAGCTTCTGTAGTCCCAGTTCTTATCAGCTCTTGCTTTCAATGTGGTTCTAGCTCCCTTTAGGGAGATCAGCTTCTGGAACCTCATAACACTACCTCTTCTATTTGTCTCTCGAGCTTCCTGCTGTTGTAATTTCTAAGTTGTCCCACCATCCCTTCTTTGGGTCCTCAGTCCTTCTGTCACCTATAAACTAATTCCATGTATTAAGACACATTTGTTTGGAATGCTTAGAATGGTTTTTATTTTTCTCACTTTAAGCAATACAGAATTTTTCCTGTGTAGAAGAATATTAAAGAAAATTATCTATGGTTTAATTTATATGTCAGACATTTGTTGTCGCCAGCTATTGCCAGGCCCTGTTAAAGACATTGAAGATAAGATACAAAACAAAACAAACAAAAGTCCATGTTGTGGAGGTTACGGTCCAATGAATGAAGACAGATAATAAATAATGTATGTACACATACATAAAATATATTGTAGTTTAGAAGTCAGTGAGAGTAATGGAAAAATAGAATAAGGCAATGGAATGTTTAAGTGTGATGGTATTTGAATGTAGTGAATTGTCAGGATAAACTCCAATGAGAGGATGACATTTAAGTAGAGACTTGAAGGAGGTGAAGAAGTAGTCCATGAGATTATCTGGAGAAGCATTCCAAGGAAAGGAAATGGTTCAGGTAAAGGCTTTAAAGAGGAAACATATTTAACATGTTCAAGAAAGAACAAACACACCAGTGTGGCTGGATAGGAATGATTTAGGAGTGAGTAATATGAAGTAAAATCAGAGAGATAATGGGAAACCAGACCATGTTGCTGGGGATTTATAAGACTTTGAGTTTTACTTTGGAAAAGGAGGGTCTAAGTGGGTAAAGGGTGAAGAAAGGACACCAGTTCAGAAACTATTGCAGGTGCCAGCTGAGATGGTGGTGGCTTAGAACAAGATGGTAGCTATAGGAGTGATGAAAAGTGGCCAGATTATGGATCTATTTTGAAGGAAAAACCAAGTAGATTTCTGCATAGTTTTTTGTATATGTAAGACAAAGAGTAAAGTTAAAAATGACACTAAAGTTTAAGGTCTGAACAACTGGAAAAAAAGATTTCCATGTATTGAGATGGTGAAGGCTATGGGGATATCAGAAGTCTTATATTTTATATGTTAAATCTGAGATGTTTATTAGCTATCTAAGTGGAAATGTGAAGGAGGCATGTACAAGAATGGAATTCAGAGAGAGATTTGAGATGAAGATATATATTTCAGAAAAATAATCATGTTGATGATATCTAAAGCCTTGAGACAGGAAGTGATCACAAAGTGTGTGTATGTAGAAAGAGGAATGAACTCCAAGAACTGAGCCTTAGTGAGATTATACAATGTGTATACATCAGAGAATGGGAATCGTTGTGGTCATCTCAAAATTCTGCCTATCAAAAAACATATTGCCAAATGTGGCCCCAAATGTGAAGATTTAGTTCTGATAAACAACTAGTAGAGAGTGATCACTTAAGAATGAATTCTAAATTCTTGGGAGTAAGACTGAATGCTTAACCATCTATGGCTTGTGGGATTGAGTCATATACTGTAAGCCTTATTGTCAGAGTGCTCAAAATAGAAGAGATACAGTACTCAAAATAATAGGAAGATTGAGAACGATTGACTAGTGGGAAAGAAAAAAAAAAGAAAACCAAGGAACTGTGCTGATCTGAAAGTCAAGCAAAAAAAAGAAAAAAGAAAATTTCAAGGGAAGGGCACCATCAGAGTAAAATGTTGCTTGGGATTAACAATTAAATCTAGCAATATAGTGACATAAATAGTAAATATAATAGTGATATATTCACTATTTCTATTACACCAATAAACTCTTGACTGCTGGAAAATACATACAACTTTCTGCATTCAAACATGGTTATTTTCTCCTGTTTCTAGAACTTTTATTTTCTTCCCTGGTGTGAACTAAAACCGATCCTGCTGAGAACTACTCACTATCTATCTACCATAATCATTTAAATGAGTATTTAAACTTTAGTGTGCAACACACACACACACACACACACACAGAGCCTATACCATAAACCTATTAACATAGGATATAGGTTATGAAGGGTATCTGTTTTATAACAATCTTTTCAGATTATTTTTTCTTTGCTTAGTAAATTTTTAGAAATTTGATAAACTGTGCCCCGATATCCAGATATTCATTGTGCCTTGTATACAAAATACAAGGGAAGGGAGAACAGCCAAACTGCAATAACAATTTCCATTTCAAAAGGTGGAATGAATAAAACTGATAGAACAGCAACACATACTGATCATTGGTTGAGATGTTTGCATTCTACAGGGAGATATAATGAGATAAGTGATAGAGCCTGTGACATTCATGGGCCTCATTGTGTTGGCACAACTGTTTGTTTGGGGGGATGATTTTGTTGGTCAGCAAATCTGGTTGCTCTGGGTTCTGATAACTGATAAAATTATCCCTTACCTAGTCTTTCCAGTGTCAATGAAGAGGGGCAATAACACTAAGGGGTTTATAGCAGGTAGCTTCCAGCTTGTATTGCTGTCCTTTGTACTCATAAACTAGCTTAGGAATAGCCTGAATAACCAAAATTCTCTGTTCTCTTGGTTTGTATCAAGCAAAGTCCATGTTTAATAATATTTGTTTTTTTCCCAGGTTTATTGAGATATGATTGGCATATTCTATTAATCCAAGTTATAAAACAATGATTTGATATGTGTGTACATTATAAAGTGATTACCACAGTAAGTTTGGTTAACATCAGTCACCTCACATAGTTAATTTTTTTTCTTGTGATGAGAACTTTTCAGATCTACTCTCTTAGCAACTTTCAACATTTTGGGGGGTTTTTTTAATGGGATAAAAAAAAACACAGTACTTGGAAGCTTCTTTTAGTGATTCGTAATAACTTTAGTCTAGAAATGTGTATGGAAAACAATTAGCTAGAACACAGTTGACGTTTCAAAATAGCCTTGTAGAGTGGCAACGCAGAGTGGTAGAATGTGCTTTAATAACAGAATGTGGGTTAATGTCTACATTCTACATGGAGAGTTCAACAGAGTTACAGAAAGTATTTGAGGTCTATTGTTTCATGGTTCTACCACTTTTCGTAACCATTCCCATGCATATTTCTAGAATCTCACTCATTTTCAGTCAGGAATCAGCCTGTGCCACAAGCACAAATAGAAGCACAGAATTTAGCCACTTTAGTTCAACAAAGCACATGGTTAATTTCTTGATCATGTCCAATATAGCATAATGGTTAAAGGTGTAGTAGTTGTTGAATAAATCAGAACTGGAATCAAATCAATCTCTAACACTTTGAGCCCATTTCCTACCACTCTACACCTCAGTTTACTCAGATGTATAAAAGAAATGATAAAAGAATCTCTTTTGAATTTTTGTGAAAACTAAATAAGACAGTGTATAAATGATTTGGCTCCCATGAATCATGCATATATGCTGTCTTTATTATTATAATTATTATAAATGTAATTAATTTGGATCTCAGTAATTTCAGGACATCAATCTATTTTTCTTTCTCTCTACTTCCAGCCAAAGGAACTTTGGACTTTAATTGGACTCTTTTCTACTATGTAGAAATCTAATCAAAACAATTTGATTGTATTTGGCTTCTAAGTCCCCTAAAATGTTATTTTATGAGGGCATATCATCTGGGTGCCAATGGCAGTGGAAAATCACTTGGGTAATGTATAGATGGAGTCAGTTTCACAAGCCAGGATAGAGGAAACTTCATTCTCTCTACTCCCCATCCAGGCATGGTTCTGGAGTGTGTTACTTGCAATCTCAGACTTTGGATCAAATATTGAGTTAGTAATGACTTTTTTGGAAGGAAAACTCAATCTAGCTTAAATGAAAAGGAGGAACTTATTATAATATACAGAGCCTAACCATGGGAAGCAGTTCTGTTACACTTAGTTCAAGATATAAAAATTAAACAAGAAATAGGAAAAATATCAATAGAAGTGAGTACTTATCTCTTAGACTATCCCTTTGGATTCATACGCTTTCTAGTTTCTGTTTCTCCCTCAGTCTGCTTCATTTTCTACTTTCTTTCTGTCTAATATTACTTGCTATTTCATATGCTTGGCCTACTCAGGATAAAGGGTAAGCTGCTGTTAAAAAAAAAGAGGCCCAAAGTAGAGGAGCTTAGAAAAAAGATATATATATTTTTTCCTCTTAGATATAAAAGTCCCAAAGTGAGCAGCTCAAGTCAGCAGTCATTCAAAGACCCAGATTCTTTCAAACCTCTGATTTCTGTATATCCTCTGATATTGTCTTCTGAAATTCAGGCTGGATTACGGGTATCTTTATGTTCCAACACTTAGGGATGCATGGAGACAGAAGTAACATAATGTCTTAAGACCAAGGCAAACATTTCAATGGTGAGAATTTAATACATGGCAACATCTGGTACAAGAGAGGTTGGAAAAATTGTCTCTACTTAGGCAGACATGTAAAGACCAGTTATTTTCTACCTCAGTACTTGAGACCTCAAAGTCAGTTTCAGCACCAGAATTTATTTGTTCTAATTTCAAGAAACTAGGAAAACTGACTAATGTCTTTGAATCCCATTTCTAAGTTTTTAGGAGAGAGACTCTGAATGGATCAATCTTGATCCAAAAAGTTATGGACAGAGATAAGTAATATAAAATAAACATGGTTATTGATCTCCATACCTAGTCAGAGAGTGGATCATTGGAAGGAGTTATAGGTTGTACAGATAATCCAATGGTCATTTACTACCTATGTATTAGAATTTTAAATTTGTGAAGCTAACAAAATGTTGACATCAAACCAGGATAATACACTCGCAAACAGAAAATTACAGACCAAACAAATATAATTGATGAAAATATTTTTATCTAGAATACTACCAATCTGAATTCTAAAAGACACATAAACAGTAAAACACCATATTTAAGTACAATTCACTTTATAAACTTGAAGTTATTTTACAGAAGGGCTCTTTTGCCTTAATCTGTTCTATCAATATGTCAAAGTAGAGAAGCTATTGTTATTATTTTTAGTTGATTAAAAGGCATTTGAATTAATTCAACACACATTTTTCTATTTAAAAACACACTACTAGAAATAGATGGATTTACCATTAAAAAAAATCCATATCTAAAAACTTTTTAGTCTTTAAATAGATCTGGTGCTAGACTGTCTTTTTCTAACTCATAAAGCCCATAGAATGCTAATGCAGCATGATCCATGAGTTAGCCGTGGAATCACAGTCCTTTATTCAATCTGTCAGGACATGGATGTCAGAGTCTCTGGCCTCCTCCTAAACTGTGTGTGTGTGTGTGTGTGTGTGTGTGTGTGTGTGTGTGTGTAAGAAAGAGAGACAGAGAGAAGGAGGCAAAGGATACTTTTCTGGGTGTATATGAAAACTTCTGGAATTATGTTTAACAAGAAAAATGGAAATTTTCTTTTACAAAGATACTAAGTATCCCTGATATTCCAACTAATTTTATTTACTATTCAAAAATGAAAACAAGAAAAGCTAGATATTTTGTAAAGTTTTAGGTACTTCAGATATTTTATTGAACACAAAATATAGAAGGAACTACTTAGATTATTCTCAACTGAGAATTCTCTCCCTTTTTGATCTTTCACAATATCAACTAATTCCATAATTGAATGGCAAGTTCCAGCATTTAGAAATACTGTCTAGATATATGACTGTTTGCAGTGAGATAGACCTCCAAACATAAAGTATAGCACTCAGCTGTTCACACATATTATTTGTTCTTATTTGAAAAGGAGTTATTGATTCTTATGTCTATTAGTAAATCAGTTTTATAGTCATGCAACCAAGGTTCAGGGAGAGTTTCTAATTCAGACTTGCAGATACCTTAGACATAAAATATGTTTAAATCTCAGCAAGCAGCACTGGTCTCAAAACTTGCATTGATATCTACTCTCTCTCAATAATAAAGTTTTCCCTTCTATACAACATAGCCTATGTTTCTGAACCCCGTAATAGCACATTAAGATAATAAACATGCATCGAACATATCTGCTTTACTCCAAAAATATTTTCTGTTTCCTATATATATTATTCAATCTTTGCTGTGCTGAGCATTAATTTAGTACCTTAGAAAGTGTTTATTTTTGTATTTCTAAAATGCTTAGCTAAGGGGAGCCCTGCCAAGGAATGCCGTGATCAGTTGCTTCTAGGCCTTGTAAATAACTGCTTATGCAAGCCTACACACAGACCATCTGTATATAGTCCTGATGCAACGGCGTATATGGAAGTCTTCGTCATCATTATGTAACCACTGAGCAATGTAGCTGGATAATGCTGATGGCATAATAAGTTGTGTTTAAGATCCAGGTATTAGATCCAGCATTCTGGCTTGAAAAAGGCAAATTTTGCAACAAGCAATGGAGTTTCAGGATGACATAGTTGGAGTATAAGAGGATGTTTTTTAAACCCCCAATCTCTGCTCCCCACATCCTGGCAAGATCTTACCCTGGGAAGCAGAATTTCATCACCACCAATGCCAATGCATTTCCAACTAGAAAACTGGAAAAACATAAATCTCCCTACACGCTGAACACCCCGCCACCGCCAGCTTGACACCCCCTGGTAATTAGAGAAGGATTCATTTAACATATTTTAGTTAACTAATTTCTTTGAAATTTATATGAGGTTTTTGCCAAACATCAAACCCAGTCCTTGGTAGTACAACTTTAGTGACACACTCTGAGACAAATAGTAGAAACTCAATGAAGGGTTATTAACCAAGTTAAGGGATAAGTAATTACCACATCCTTGAAAAGATCTCTATGTTCTCAGTACTGGATTCAGTAGCTTTATAAACATCTTTCTCTCCAATAGTTCCTTCCATAATTCAGCACACTGTTTCCAGGTTATTCTTTCTTAAATAGGACATTTCCTAAAGCACCATCTAGTTTACAGCCTTCGTGACTTTCGAGGGGAAAACTGTTTGTTAAATTTTAGATTTGTTAATGTTCAGAGTATGTTATCAGAGGTTTTATGAACTAGGTATAAGAATTACTCAGTAAAAATTAATTTAAGGGAGACTTGTTGGTTTGTGACAATTGTAAGCATTACTCACTATTCAGTGATTCATCTTGATTACATCCAAGGTAAATGAGAAAGCAGTCTAAGGGCAGAACTATTCAGGGTCAACACAGTATTATAAATTTTTGGTATCTTTTTCTCTCTTACTGATTACAAAGTAGTGAATTTAAGTGAGCTCCAATGGAAAAACAAATTCATTGAGTTTGGGAAAACTGTAGGAGGAAGAGATGTTTGAGCCTGTGAAACAAGTGTTCCATGTTAAGGTCTGTCAATCTTAAGCTATCAAACTGGAAACTGAATATGTGAAGCTGGAGGTCAGGGAAGAGGAAATCTAAGTATTTATATTTTGGTGTCATCAATGAATAATTGGAATTTAATGCCCTTAGGACTAAGGTGGTTTCCCTAGGAAGAAATTGCAAATAGGCAGGAGAAAAAGACCTATTGTATAGCACAGGGAACTCTACTCAGTATTCTGTAATAACCTATATGGGAAAAGGATCTGAAAAAGAATGGAGATATATATATATATATATATATATATATATATATATACACACACACACACACACATATATAGATACAGATATATATCTGATTCACTTTGCTGTACACCTGAAACTAACACAACATTGTAAATCAACTATACTCCAATAAAAATTTTTAAAAAAGGAGTTGATCAAAAGTGTCAAATACCCAATATAAAATAAAAGTTTTTTAAAAAGTGTCAAATGCTTCATAGAGAGATTGTTATCTGAAGATCACTTAATTTGAGAGGATGGAAGAGGTTGATGACCTTGACTTTTGTAGCTTTAATGAATTGTTGGGATAAGAAGTAGGTTAAAGAGAAAATAAGAAAAGACCCCGAATAGCCAAAGCAATCTTGAGAACGAAAAATGGAGCTGGGGGAATCAGGCTCCCTGACTTCAGACTATATTACAAAGCTACAGTAATCAAGACAGTTTGGTACTGGCACAAAAACAGAAATATAGATCAATGGAACAGGATAGAAAGCCCAGAGATAAACCCACGCACATATGGTCACCTTATCTTTGATAAAGGAGGCAAGCATATACAGTGGAGAAAAGACAGCCTCTTCAATAAGTGGTGCTGGGAAAATTGGACAGATATATGTAAAAGTATGAAATTAGAACACTCCCTGACACCATGCACAAAAATAAACTCAAAATGGATTAAAGACCTAAGTGTAAGACCAGACACTATCAAACTCTTAGAGGAAAACATAGGCAGAACACTCTATGACATACATCACAGCAAGATTCTTTTTGACCCAGCTCCCAGAGAAATGGAAATAAGAACACAAATAAACAAATGGGACCTAATGAAACTTAAAAGCTTTTGCACAGCAAAGGAAACCATAAACAAGACCAAAAGACAACCCTCAGAATGGGAGAAAATATTTGCAAATGAAGCAACTGACAAAGGATTAATCTCCAAGATTTACAAGCAGCTCATGCAGCTCAATAACAAAAAAACGAACAACCCAATCCAAAAATGGGCAGAAGACCTAAATAGACATTTCTCCAAAGAAGATATACAGATGGCCTACAGACACATGAAAGAATGCTCAACATCATTAATCATTAGAGAAATGCAAATCAAAACTACAATGAGATATCATCTCACACAGGTCAGAATGGCCATCATCAAAAAATCTAGAAACAATAAATGCTGGAGAGGGTGTGGAGGAAAGGGAACTCTCTTGCACTGTTGGTGGGAATGTAAATTGATACAGCCACTATGGAGAACAGTATGGAGGTTCCTTAAAAAACTACAAATAGAACTACCATACGATCCAGCAATCCCACTACTGGGCATATACCCTGAGAAAACCATAGGTCAAAAAGAGTCATGTACCAAAATGTTCATTGCAGCTCTATTTACAATAGCCAGGACATGGAAGCAACCTAAATGTCCATCGACAGATGAATGGATAAAGAAGATGTGGCACATATATACAATGGAATATTACTCAGCCATAAAAGGAAATGAAATGGAGGTATTTGTAATGAGGTGGATGGAGTTAGAGTCTGTCATACAGAGTGAAGTAAGTCAGAAAGAGAAAAACAAATACAGTATGCTAACACATATATACGGAATCTAAGGAAAAAAAAAAAAAAGGCCATGAAGAACCTAGTGGCAAGACGGGAATAAAGACACAGACCTACTAGAGAATGGACTTGAGGATATGGGGAGGGGGTGGGGTGAGATGTGACAGGGTGAGAGAGTGTCATGGACATATATACACTACCAAATGTAAAATAGATAGCTAGTGGGAAGCAGCCGCATAGCACAGGGAGATCAGCTCGGTGCTTTGTGACCACCTAGAGGGGTGGGATGGGGAGGGTGGGAGGGAGGGAGATGCAAGAGGGAAGAGATATGGGAACATATTGTATATGTATAACTGATTCACTTTGTTATAAAGCAGAAGCTAACACACCATTGTAAGGCAATTATACTTCAATAAAGATGTTTAAAAAAAAAAGAGAAAATAAGATATGAAGAAACAGACTCAGTGAGCTCAGACAAATCTTTCAAAAACTTTTGTAATAAATAAATAGAAAAAAAAAGAAATGGGGAAGGGAAAACTGAAGAGGAATCTGAAGGTAATAATATGTTTTTGTTGTTTTTATTTTGAGTTCTGATTAGTTGTTTGTTTTAAAATGGGAACTATTACAGCTTGTATGTATGTTGATAAGAATAATCCAGTAGAAAGGGAATATTGATGATGCAGGGAAAGGGAACATTTCAGGAAAAATTCCTTTAGTAGCAACGGTTTATGGTATCCAGTGCATATTTGAGAGAGGGAGCTGTCTGAGATAGGGACAGAAACATTCATTGAAGGAAGAACGTAAATATTCATATGCAGGCAGGCTTCTAAGAAGATGAGACAGTTTCTTTTCACTCTACTTTTCAAAATGAAGTAAAAAGCAAGATCATCAGCTGAGAGTGAGGAGAAAGTGAGTTGTAAAGTTGTATAGAAAAGAGGTATTGAATTACTATTTAGGATAAATATTCTTGGGATATATAGTAGGATTGTTGGATGATGTGGGAATGCGTTTGAAATGTGTGGTCCTAAATTTAAAGTGCGATCAGTCAACATATTGTCCACCCAACTTGTTCAGCTGCTCCTAAAAAGACATGCAAAGATTGAATACTTGGGATTTATTAGAGTTGTTTTCCCAGGCAAATAGTATAGAGGGATATAGGATTTAATGACATTTATAAGATACCTGTTACAATGATGCATCAAGGCATCTAAGCTGAGCCAGGAAAAACATAGAACATGACCTGTTAGGAAAAAGGATGAAGACTTAAAGGTGGTAGGTTAGAGATCAGGAATTCTCAGTGAGGTTGAAGAAATGCTGGAATGGAATATTGGGCTGAAAGGATAATAGAAGGTGCTGAGGTAATCAGTGGGTATAAATCAAGATTTTGAATGAGGTGCTATTACTGGTGATGACAAAGTCAAGGTTATGGCTGAAGAATGGTGAATGAAAGTGAAACCAAGGAGATCAAGGGTCCAAGACCCTCAGTAGTTAGTTGGCTTTTCCTCATGGGTTTGACATTAGGCAATATTCACAACAGTGCAGGAATGGAAATATGGGCTGACAGATGACTTAGACTGTTGGCTTCTAATAGTTACATAAGAAAAAGAGGGATAAGGACATGACAGACTTAGAGCATATTGAAACTCTACTAAATCAATGTTATACAATTAGTGTAATGTTAATAGATTAAAGGAGAAAAATATCTCAACAGATGTTGAAATGCCATTTGATAGGATTCAAAAATATAAATATAATACATGTGTATATATTCATTTATAAATGCTGTCACTGTTCTTATTTAACTTTGTCTTAAATATACTAACTGAGGCAATTACAAAAAAGACATAGAAATGTGGTATAAACATTGGAAAGTAGGAGACAAACTGTATACATTCATATTTTGTCATTTATTAGTAAATTTGGAGGAAAAATTAGCTGAATTCCGTGATCTCTTCTAGGATTAATGTTCTCCAATGCCTCAGTATTTCTTCTCTAGGATCTCCAAGAGGGACAGTTTAAGGGTCCCTGAAAAACTGCATGCTTTTTTGCTTTTCCCTCTTTGCATCACAAAGGTAATATCCATTGACTGGAAGAATCAAATAAAAACACTGATGATTATATAGGATCTCTGTGTGTACCTACATTTACCCTCTTCACAAATAATTTATTTTGCTCTTTTACATTGGATACTGTATTCCCTGCACACACCAAAATTGTTTTCTAAATAGTAGGAGGGCACTTGTTTGACAGGAATAGTTTAAACAAAATTATAATAAAAGCTTAAGCTTGGCTTTCAAGTTTTCTCTAACAATTAAATGTGCATTTATTTAAGCAATCATGGTATGAAATAGTAGTCGATGAGAAATGAGGATAACTAGGGAATTAAATGACTGAACTAGTTTGAATGGTGTTTGAGTTTCACTCCACCTAGAAAGTGTATTCTCTCACTTACTTTTTGTTCTTATTCTTGTCCTAATTCTCCACTCTCTCTTTTTTCCCTCTATTTTCTAATATTTATCAGACATTGTAAAAAGAATTTTAGTCAAAATAACAGAACCACTCATAAACCCAACAAAATTTGATAAATATAACCACCTTACACTAAGAATTTTCCGGATATTCTTGAATCTGTGGAAAACCTGAAAGGACTAATATAACAAAATTTCATTGCTTGATCTATGCCTCAAGGACAGAATGGATATTACTCAACAAGCCGAAGGAGACACGAATGGATGCTCTCATAAACAAAATGCTGGAAGCCAGCTACATCATCTCCAGCTTTATTTCCTAAATTCTCATTTTACTGTTCTAGACCAAGCACATCAAATGATATATCACCTTTCTATAATGTCAGAGAGGATAGTGATTACAACCAGGGAACATGTTAATCAGTAGAATTGACATGTTTGTCTCTATATTCCCATTTTTTTCCTCTCTGCTTTTCTTTTCCCTCCCTTTTTCCTTTATTTTTCAAGTTTGCCCATCACTGAATTTATCGTGACCTGGATTTCTACCCTCCCTCCATTCCATTCAGAAGCAAACACTATATAGAGAGGAAATAGGAAAGCCAAACATATTCATATATATATATATATTTAATTTATAATATGAGGAGTTATCATGTGTACCAAACTTTTAAAAAATATATTAGTAAATTTTGTTATTAAGCACTGTACACGATACATAAATAAGAGAGTTCACCCTTATCTTCATGGAGTTTGCTGTCTGTTTTAATAAGACATTTACTCAAAGAGAAATTAAAGGAAACATGATAAATATTTTCTCTAAAAAGAAATAAACATAGCACTATAGATTTTAGAGGAGAGATATAGCTCAACTATGTGGAGACTCAGAATAAAAATCAGAAAAAAGATATGGAAAAAAGAATTTGGGTAAAATTTTGAGGAAATGAATTAAAGTTATCAAGTGGCAGTAAAACACAAAAGTAAGAAATAAATAACTACATCTGGAATGCAGCTAGCAACCAAGTTTCACTGAAGATTATGGGAGTGGTCACTAAGGCTAGGAAGGTACTGGATATAAAGAGTCTAGAGCTTTAGGAGGGAAACTGGTATGGAATTTATTCATTGTCATTGTAAGCCATATGGGCCACATGATTTGCAGGGCTCATTGCAAAATAACAATTCACAGACCCTTGTTAAACTATTATTAAAACAGCTATAGCAGATCATAAAACCAAGTGTGCAGTCCTTCTAAGCATAGGACCCTATGGGACTGCATAAATCATATGCCCATGAACTGGCCCTGCTGGTTAGTCCCTGTTTTTGAGTTTTGGAGTAAATGAGAGGAAGTTTTGCTAAGGGAAATAGATCTAGAGGGAGCATCCAAGATAAACAGGAGGGTAAGAGAATAGGAAAGGGTTAATAATCAAAAGACACTAGAATCATAGAGAAGAACTTGTAAAAGCCTAATTGTTGGGAACAAAGTAATAACAAGTTTATGATATTTATTATGAAGTAAAAAAAAAGTCATCCACAATAGTTAAGAAATAACGACTAGAATTAAAGACAAAGAATAGAATTGAACCAAAGATGAGCCCACATTTTCATCTTGAATGACAAGGAGAGAAAGCAAAAAATAACAAAACAAAAGAAAAATCAGAAAGAGAAGGTGATTTGAGGGGAACATTGGAATGATGCTGATCTTAATTGAAGGCTGCCAAAATGCAATTGGATCGAAAAATATATGAGGTAGCTGGGGAAAGGCTATCAGACACCAGTAAAAAACCTTATTAGGAAAAGGGGTAAAGATTTTAAAGTTATACAATTTAAGGAGAGAATGGTTGTCCTCTTTTAGGTTAAACTGTTCAAACAATTAATCCTTACGATCAATGGAGTAAATTATTCTCAGATGATATACTGATTTTCTCATCCTAGACTTGCATACGTTGTAGTCTATGTGAAGGTCAGAATTAAAGGTGAAGATGAATGGGATAAATAATGAAAAGATATTTGAGTAAGAAAATAATTTAGCCTCTAACCTTGAAGATACCAACACTTAAGACTCAAGGAGAGAAAAAGGATACAATGAAGAATATTTTAAAAGAACAAACAGAACAGTAAAGAGTCACTGATGTTATAGATGGAAAGACTTTCAAAATGCAGATATGTGGAGACAAAGCATTTCTAATGGCACGGAAATGTAGACTGGGATAAAATGAGAGAAAATAGATGAGTTGAAGAATCGAAGGTTTAAAATACCAGTGATACCAAGGACCAGTTGTTGTAAGAGAAAGAGAAAACAAGGAAGAGAGAGAGAGAATGGAAAATACTCTGGTAAAAAATAAGAATTTCAGATTTCATGACCATAAAGACGAGACAAAGTTAAGGGGATTTGTAAGTTTAAAAGAGGCCAAAAATAACCTTTTATAACATGTGTCATTTATTTTCATTCTTTGAAAATTCTAGTTAGGGTTAAAACATTATTGGCATATTTTAATTTTTTTCATATAATTTATTTTCAGCTCTTAAGACTTCAGCTTTCTGTTTCCTTATTTGAAGACCTATACATAAGAGTTGTGCTCTGACTTTTTTGCTCTGAATCTATTTAAGTAAATTATATTTAGCAAGTATTTTCTGCAATCTGAGAGCTAATGATGCAGCCTTTCACTTCCACTGTCTCATTTAAATTTTAATCCCACCAAAAACAGAAAGCTTTGGGTTACTGGGAAGGTAGAGGAACTAAAACAAATCTCTATCTTTTGACTGTTATACTTGCATTATAATAAATCACAGTTCAGAATTTACTGTGTATTCAGAATATACAGACAAGCAGCCTGAATTATCTTGGCCATTTCTTGGAGTTTATAAAATATATACACACCCTTAATTCTGACAGGGACTGATAGATATTTTGTATTCTTCCACCTGCACTGTTGGGGAAATGGTTTTTGGTAACAGTACTTCAGTGTGACCAAGGTCATATATGGCTGCTGCAAATACAAAGTATACTTGCTGATACTCTAAAGGCATTTAAGAAATCTCTCTCTACTTTGCTGTTTGAGAGGTCAGAGATGGCATATGTGAACATTGTGAAAAAGACAAGGTTTTCCCTTGGTTTTGTCTATAATTCTTGTCTTCCCCTGCTTTGCCCACTACTCCTACAGTACTCCCACTGAATGTGATAATACTCATTAAAGAGTACAATAAGTAATTATTTACTTTTCTGGGTCTACATTTAGGCACTGAACTCTCTGAAGGGAAGGTCTCTGACCTAATGATATTGATATCAGTAATTCATAACATGGTGCCTGAAATATGATAGGCACTCAACATAGCACTTTTTAAGCTAATGTTTTGTGTACACATGATCTAAATTTTGTGAAATAATGAGATACACTTTCCAACTTCTCCCAGATCTAGAACAAGATTCCCCAAATAACAATTTATAAGTTGTTCCTGTCATAGATGGTGACCCTCTAAGTTTCACAAATATGAGAAACCTTAAGGTAAAAGTCTGGAACATCCTGAAGTCCTATGAAATCATGTAAAATAGCATAATGAGAATTAATGAAGAAGTGGACTTAGGGGTTTCCTCTCCATCCAGGGTTCATCTCAGTAAAATTTTTCTCCTTATGAGAACATTTTAAAAATTGATCATACAGTATATAACTTTTTGAGAATTTTTTTTCACTAAGCATAATGCCCTTGAGATCTGTCCAGGTTTTTGCACGCATCAATACTTTTATTTATTCAGTACTTTTATTGCTGAGTGGTATTCCATTGCATGATATTCCATTGTTCCAGAACTGGTTTAACAATTCACCTATTCAATGGCATTTGAGTTGTTACCAGTTTTAGGTTACTATGAATAAAGTCACTATGAATAATTGTGTATAGGTTTTTGTGTGAACATAAGCTTTTATTTCTCTGGGATAAATGTCATAGGGTGTGATTGCTGACTTATTTTGAAAATGCGTATTTAGTTTTAAAACAAACTACCAAACTGAGAGGCAGACAGCAGAAGCAAGAAGAAATACAATCCTGCAGCCTGTGGAACAAAAACCACATTCACAGAAAGATAGAAACATGAAAAGGCAGAAGGCGATGTACCAGATGAAGGAACAAGAAAAAACCCCAGAAAAACAACTAAATGAAGTGGAGATAGGCCACCTTCCAGAAAAAGAATTCAAAATAATGATAATGAAGATGATCCAGGACCTCGGAAAAAGAATGGAGGCAAAGATCGAGAAGATGCAAGAAATGTTTAACAAAGACCTAGAAGAATTAAAGAACAATCACCTAGAAGAACTAAAGAATAAACAAACAGAGATGAACAATACAATAACTGAAATGAAAAATATACAAGAAGGAATCAATAGCAGAATAACTGAGGCAGAAGAATGGATAAGTGACCTGGAAGACAGAATAGTGGAATTCACTGCCGCAAAACAGAATAAAGAAAAAAGAATGAAAAGAAATGAAGACAGCCTAAGAGACCTCTGGGACAACATTAAATGCAACAACATTCGCATTATAGGGGTCCCAGAAGGAGAAGAGAGAGAGAAAGTACCTGAGAAAATATTTGAAGGGATTATAGACGAAAACTTCACTAACATGGGAAAGGAAGTAGCCACCCAAGTCCAGGAGGTACAGAGAGTCCTCGCAGGATAAACCCAAGGAGAAACATGCCGAGACACATAGTAATCAAATTGACAAAAATTAAAGACAAAGAAAAATTATTGAAAGAAATGAGGGAAAAATGACAAAAAACATACAAGGGAACTCCCATAAGGTTAATAGCTGATTTCTCAGCAGAAACTCTACAAGCCAGAAGAGAGTGGCATGATATATTTAAAGTGATGAAAGGGAAGAACCTACAACCAAGATTACTCGACGCCACAAGGATCTCATTCAGATTCAATGGAGAAATCAAAAGCTTTACAGACAAGAAAAAGCTGAGAGAATTCAGCCCCACCAAATCAGCTCTACAACAAATGCTAAAGGAACTTCTCTAAGTGGGAAACACAAGAGAAGAAAAGGACCTACAAACAAACCCATAACAATTAAGAAAATGGTAATAGGAGCATACATATCGATAATTACCTTAAACATGAATGGGTTAAATGCTCCAACCAAAAAACACAGGCTCACTGAAAGCATACAAAAACAAGACCCATATGTATGCTGTTAACAAGACATCCACTTCAGACTCAGGAACACATACAGACTGAAAGTGAGGGGATGGGAAAAGATATTCCATGCAAATGGAAATCAAAAGAAACCTGGAGTAGCTATACACATATCAGATAAAATAGACTTTAAAATAAAGAACGTTACAAGAGACAAGAAAGGACACTACATAATGATCAAGGGATCAATCCAAGAAGAAGATATAACAATTATAAATATACATGCACCCAACATAGGAGCACCTCAATATATGAGGCAAATGCTAACACCTATAAAATAGGAAAATGACAGTAACACAATAATACTGAGGGACTATAACACCTCAGTTACACCAATGGACAGATCAACCAAACAGAAAATTAATAAGAAAACACAAGCTTTAAATGACACAATAGACAAGGTAGATTTAATTGATATTTTTAGGACATTCCATCCAAAAACAGCAGATTATACTTTCTTCTCAAGTTCACATGGAACATTCTCCAGGATAGATCACATCTTGGGTCACAAATCAAGCCTCAGCAAATTTAAGAAAATTGAAATCATATCAAACATCTTTTCTGACCACAATGCTATGAGAGTAGAAATCAATTACAGGGAAAAAAACCATAAAAAACACAAACACTTGGAGGCTAAACAATACATTGTTTATGTATTGTTTATGTATGAGGCTAAATAACCAAGAGATCACTGAAGAAATCAAAGAGGAAATCAAAAAATACCTAGAGACAAATGACAATGAAAACACGATGATCCAAAACCTATGGGTTGCAGCAAAAGCAGTTCTAAGAGGGAAGTTTATAGCTATACAAGCCTACCTCAAGAAACAAGAAAACTCTCAAATAAACAATCTAACCTTACACCTAAAGGAACTAGAGAAAGAAGAACAAACAAAACGCAAAGTTAGCAGAAGGAAAGAAATCATAAAGATCAGAGCAGAAATAAATGAAATAGAAACAAAGAAAACAATAGCAAAGATCAATAAAACTAAAAGCTGGTTCTTTGAGAAGATAAACAAAATTAATAAACCATTAGCCAGACTCATCAAGAAAAAGAAGGAGAGGACTGAAATCAATAAAATTAGAAATGAAAAAGAAGTTACAACAGACACCGCAGAAATACAAAGCATCCTAAGAGACTACTACAAGCAACTCTGTGCCAATAAAACAGACAACCTGGAAGAAATGGACAAATTCTTAGAAAGATATAACCTTCCAAGACTGAACCAGGAAGAAAGAGAAAATATGAACAGAACAATCACAAGCACTGAAATTGAAACTGTGATTAAAAATCTTCCAACAAACAAAAGTCCAGGACCAGATGGCTTCACAGGTGAATTCTATCAGACATTTAGAGAGGAGCTAACACCCATCCTTCTCAAACTCTTCCAAAAACTTTCAGAGGAAGTAACACTCCCAAACTCATTCTATGAGGCCACTGTCACCCTAATAACAAAACCAGACAAAGATACTACAAAAAAAGATAATTACAGATAAATACGACTGATGAATATAGATGCAAATATCCTCAACAAAATACTAGCAAACAGAATCCAACAACACATTAAAAGGATCATACACCATGATCAAGTGGGATTTATCCCAGGGATACAAGGATTCTCCAATAGATGCAAATCAATCAATGTGATACACCATATTAACAAACTGAAGAATGAAAACAATATGATCATCTCAATAGATGCAGAAAAAGCTTTTGACAAAATTCAACACCCATTTATGACAAAAACTCTCCAGAAAGTGGGCATAGAGGGAACCTAACTCAACATAATAAAGGCCATATATGACAAACCCACAGCAAACATCATTCTCAATGGTGATAAACTGAAACCGTTTCCTCTAAGATCAGGAACAAGGCAAGGATGTCCACTCTTACCACTATTATTCAACATAGTTTTGGAAGTCCTAGCCATGGCAATCAGAGAAACAAAAGAAATAAAAGGAATACAAATTGGAAAAGAAGAAGTAAACCTGTCACTGTTTTCAGATGACATGATACTATACATAGAGAATCCTAAAGATGCCACCAGAAAACTACTAGAGCTAATCAATGAATTTGGTAAAGTTGCAGGATACAAAATTAATGCACAGAAATCTCTTGCATTCCTATGCACTAATGATGAAAAATCTGAAAGAGAAATTAAGGAAACACTCCCATTTACCATTGCAACAAAAAGAATAAAATACCTAGGAATAAACCTACCGAGGGAGACAAAAGACCTGTATGCAGAAAACTATAAGACACTGATGAAAGAAATTAAAGATGATACAAACAGATGGAGAGATATACCATGTTCTTGGATTGGAAGAATCAACATTGTGAAAATGACTATACTACCCAAAGCAATCTACAGATTCAATGCAATCCCTATCAAATTACCAATGGCATTTTTTACAGAACTAGAACAAAAAAATTGCACAATTTGTATGGAAGCACAAAAGACCCCAAATAGCCAAAGCAGTCTTGAGGCAAAAAAACGGAGCTGGAGGAATCATACTCCCTGAGTTCAGACTATACTACAAAGCTACAGTAATCAAGACAATATGGTACTGGCACAAAAAGAAAAATACAGATCAATGGAACAGGATAGAAAGCCCAGAGATAAACCCACGCACCAATGGTCAACTAATCTATGACAAAGGAGGCAAGGATATACAACGGAGAAAAGACAGTGTCTTCAATAAGTGGTGCTGGGAAAACTGGACAGCTACCTGTAAAAGAATGAAATTAGAACACTACCTAACATCATACAAAAAAATAAACTCAAAATGGATTAGAGACCTAAATGTAAGACTGGACACGTAAAACTTAGAGAAAAACATAGGAAGAACACTCTTTGACATAAATCACAGCAAGATCTTTTTTGACCCACCTCCTAGAGTAATGGAAATAAAAACAAAAATAAACAAATGGAACCTAATGAAACTTAAAAGCTTTTGCAAAGCAAAGGAAACTACAAACAAAACGAAGACAACCCTCAAAATGGGAGAAAATATTTGCAATGGAATCAATGGACAATGGATTAATCTCCAAAATACATAAACAGCTCATGCAGCTCAATATTAAAAAAAAACAAACAACCCAATCAAAAAATGGGCAGAAGACCTAAATAGACATTTCTCCATAGAAGACAAACAGATGGTCAAGAAGCACATGAAAAGATGCTCAACATCACTAATTATTAGAGAAATGCAAATCAAAACTACAATGAGGTATCACCTCACACCAGTTAGAATGGGCATCATCAGAAAATCTACAAACAACAAATGCTGGAGAGGGTGTGGAGAAAAGGGAACCCTCTTGCACTGTTGGTGGGAATGTAAATTGATACAGCCACTATGGAGAACAGTATGGAGGTTCCTTATAAAACTAAAAATAAAATTACCATATGACCCATCAATCCCACTACTGGGCATATACCCAGAGAAAACCATAATTCAAAAGACCCATGCACCCCAATGTTCATTGCAGCACTATTTACAATAGTCAGGCCATGGAAGCAACCTAAATGCCCATCGACAGATGAATAGATAAAGAAGTTGTGGCACATATATACAATGGAATATTACTCAGCCATAAAAAGGAACGAAAGTGGGTCATTTTTAGAGACGTGGATGGATCTAGAGACTGTCATACAGAGTGAAGTAAATCAGAAAGAGAAAAACAAATATTGTATATTAACGCATATATGTGGAACCTAGGAAAATGGTACAGATGAACCAGTTTGCAGGGCAGAAATAGAGACACAGATTTACAGAACAAACGTATGTACTCCAAGGGGGGAAAGTGGCCGGGGTGGTGGGGGTGGGGTGGTGTTCTGAACTGGGAGATTGGCATTGACATATATACACTAATATGTATAAAATGGATAACTAATAAGAACCTGCTGTATAAAAAAATTATTAAAATAAAATTCAAAATTCCAAAAAAAAAAAAAAAAAAAAGATAAAGCAACCACCAAACTGTTTTCCAGAATGGCTGTACCATTTTGCATTCCTACCAGCAATGTATGAAAGACCGTTTTGCCCCAGCCTCATCAGCATTTCGTATTATCACTCTTGGTTTTCTTTTTTTTTTTTTGCCATTCTAATAGACGTTTAGTGATAAATCATTGCAGTTTTAATTTGCATTTCCTTAATAGCTAATGATGTTGACCATCTCTTTATGTATTTGCTCTCCATATCCCTTCCATAGTGAAATATCTGTTCATGTCTTTTGCCCAATTTATAATTAGATTTATTTTTTTACTTTTGAGATTTGAGAGTTCTTTTTATAGTCTATATATGAGACCTTTGTTGGATGCGGTTTGCAAATAGTTTATCTTAGTATATAGCTTCTTTTCATCCCCTTGATAGGGTCTTTTACAGCATAAACTTCTTTTTTTTTAAATTTTGATGAAGCTCAATTTATCCTTTTTTTTTAAAAAGAAATCACAATTTTGATGTCATGTCTCAGAACTCTTCACCTAGCCCTAGCTCCAAAAATATTGTTCTTATGTTTTCTGCTGATCCTTAATATTTTAAACAATTACCTATCCCAACAAATGTTATTCTAAAATGCTGCAATACTACTGCAGCAAATAAGTGGTGTACTCAGATTTAGTTATAAATTGAAATGTATGAAAAATTTATTGAAAGATGATATCACTTAGCATGAAAATAACATTATCTCATTGACATTCTATTTCAGAATTAAGGTGTTGGAAGAAAATTGGCAAAAACATATGTTCACAGAAAGGGTATCACTAAGTGGAGTATAACCAAAAACTTGAATAAAATTTGCTGTACCTACTTTTACATAACAGTTTAATTAACTAATTAGTTAATTGTCCCCACCCATTTGCAAGACACATATACACATTGATAATCCCATAATAATCCATTAATTAAATTATCCCTTTAAAAGTGTCACATTTTTTAAAGTGAGGGTAGACAATAGTATTGTAAGAAAAAAGTAGGTTAGGCATAATTGCTGCTATTAAGCACAAAAGTTAATTCTGTATTTCCTGGAGTGGCAAGCATAAATGAAAGCATAACTAGTTAAAAAATTCTCATTATTTATTAGTAAGAAGTATACTAGCTGGTTAGGAGAAATTGTTCATTTTCTGTAAAAAAAAACTCATACTGTCTAATTACCTAGATTTTTCTATCACTGCCATCAAGTGAGAAAGGAACATTGTTTTAAAATGTAGTTTTACCAATAAGCAGAAAAGATATTCATGTAGAAATACTGACCTTTTGTAAAACGAGTTCTCAAAAGAGCTAAAGAATATTTTTTAGTTACATAAATTTGTGGTGTTTCAATTTCATATACCAAAACAAATGGGGTCCATAGGAATATTCCTTTGTTAATTCCTCTTAAATATTCCAATTACCTCAATCTGAACTAAGAGATTTCTGAGAGAAGCTGGAGATCAGATTATTAAAAATCAAGGTCACAAGAAAGGAGTAGAAGGAGCTGACATTCACTGAGTACCTACTGCCTGATGTGATGGTTTATGTTCACAAGAAAATGGTGAGGAGAATAAATTTTTTTAAAAAATGTTCTAGTTAATTAACTAGATTCATGTTCAATTGTTCAATGTTTCTCAAGAAATTCAAGCAAGTTTGGAATTTCTTTTAATGTACTATTTGTTGTGTAAGTGTGGTTTTTTGAGTGTAACATTGTGCTTAGATTAGGTTTTTATTCTGATTATATTTTAGAGCCATTTTAACACGTGTTGACCAACAGTGCAGTTGGATCTGCTATTAAAATTACTACTGTAAGCCAGAATTTTGTTTTTATTAAAACTACTCAGACTTTATACATAAGATATAATGTGGTTATTAATCTAAACAAACATGAGAGAGTCCAGCAATACCATGGGAATATCATTGTGATAGTAACAATAATTTTAGAACAGAATGTTTTCTTTAAGACTTGACTCAGACACCAGACTGACACGTACTGTGAGTTTATTAAATTGGAGAAATCTAAATATCTTCTGAAGCTATGAATTGGAAATTAGATTTTACCCCAACTTCTGAGGGCAGTGAATTTTCATACACTATTAGGGCTTTTTTGTTGTTGTTGTTGTTGTTGTTGTTGTTGTTTTTAAACATCTTTATTTAAGTATAATTGCCTTACAATGGTGTGTTACCTTCTGCTTTATAACAAAGTGAATCAGTTATACACATACAATATGTTCCCATATCTCTTCCCTCTTGCATCTCCCTCCCTCCCACCCTCCCCATCCCACCCCTCTAGGTGGTCACAAAGCACCGAGCTGATCTCCCTGTGCTATGTGGCTGCTTCCCACTAGCTATCTATTTTACACTTGGTAGTGTATATATGTCCATGACACTCTCTTACCCTGTCACATCTCACCCCACCCCCTCCCCATATCCTCAAGTCCATTCTCTAGTAGGTCTGTGTCTTTATTCCCGTCTTGCCACTAGGTTCTTCATGGCCTTTTTTTTTTTTTTTTTTCCTTAGATTCCGTATATATGTGTTAGCATACTGTATTTGTTTTTCTCTTTCTGACTTACTTCACTCTGTATGACAGACTCTAACTCCATTCACCTCATTACAAATACCTCCATTTCATTTCTTTTTATGGCTGAGTAATATTCCATTGTATATATGTGCCACATCTTCTTTATCCATTCATCTGTTGATGGACATTTAGGTTGCTTCCATGTCCTGGCTATTGTAAATAGAGCTGCAATGAACATTTTGGTACATGACTCTTTTTGACCTATGGTTTTCTCAGGGTATATGCCCAGTAGTGGGATTGCTGGGTCGTATGGTAGTTCTATTTGTAGTTTTTTAAGGAACCTCCATACCGTTCTCCATAGTGGCTGTATCAATTTACATTCCCACCAACAGTGCAAGAGTGTTCCCTTTCCTCCACACCCTCTCCAGCATTTATTATTTCTAGATTTTTTGATGATGGCCATTCTGATCGGTATGAGATGATATCTCATTGTAGTTTTGATTTGCATTTCTCTAATGATTAATAATGTTGAGCATTCTTTCATGTGTCTGTTGGCAATCTGTATATCTTCATTGGAGAAATGTCTATTTAGGTCTTCTGCCCATTTTTGGATTGGGTTGTTCGTTTTTTTGTTATTGAGCTGCATGAGCTGCTTGTAGATCTTGGAGATTAATCCTTTGTCAGTTGCTTCATTTGCAAATATTTTCTCCCATTCTGAGGGTTGTCTTTTGGTCTTGTTTATGGTTTCCTTTGCTGTGCAAAAGCTTTTAAGTTTCATTAGGTCCCATTTGTTTATTTGTGTTTTCTTATTTCCATTTCTCTGGGAGCTGGGTCAAAAAGAATCTTGCTGTGATGTATGTCATAGAGTGTTCTGCCTATGTTTTCCTCTAAGAGTTTGATAGTGTCTGGTCTTACACTTAGGTCTTTAATCCATTTTGAGTTTATTTTTGTGCATGGTGTCAGGGAGTGTTCTAATTTCATACTTTTACATATATCTGTCCAATTTTCCCAGCACCACTTATTGAAGAGGCTGTCTTTTCTCCACTGTATATGCTTGCCTCCTTTATCAAAGATAAGGTGACCATATGTGTGTGGGTTTATCTCTGGGCTTTCTATCCTGTTCCATTGATCTATATTTCTGTTTTTGTGCCAGTACCAAACTGTCTTGATTACTGTAGCTTTGTAATATAGTCTGAAGTCAGGGAGCCTGATTCCACCAGCTCCATTTTTCGTTCTCAAGATTGCTTTGGCTATTCGGGGTCTTTTGTGTTGCCATACAAATTGTGCAATTTTTTGTTCTAGTTCTGTGAAAAATGCCAGTGGTATTTTGATAGGGATTGCATTGAATCTGTAGATTGCTTTGGGTAGTAGAGTCATTTTCACAATGTTGATTCTTCTAATCCAGGAACATGGTATATCTCTCCATCTATTTGTATCATCTTTAATTTCTTTCATCAGTGTCTTATCATTTTCTGCATACAGGTCTTTTGTCTCCTTAGGTAGGTTTATTCCTAGATATTTTATTCTTTTTGTTGCAATGGTAAACGGGAGTGTTTTCTTAATTTCACTTTCAGATTTTTCATCATTAGTGTATAGAAATGCAAGAGATTTCTGTGCATTAATTTTGTATCCTGCTACTTTACCAAATTCATTGATTAGCTCTAGGAGTTTTCTGGTAGCATCTTTAGGATTCTCTATGTATAGTATCATGTCATCTGCAAATAGTGACAGCTTTACTTCTTCTTTTCCGATTTGGATTCCTTTTATTTCTTTGTCTTCTCTGATTGCTGTGGCTAACACTTCCAAAACTATGTTGAATAATAGTGGTGAGAGTGGGCAACCTTGTCTTGTTCCTGATCTTAGTGGAAATGGTTTCAGTTTTTCACCATTGAGGACAATGTTGGCTGTGGGTTTGTCATATATGGCCTTTATTATATTGAGGAAAGTTCCCTCTATGCCTACTTTCTGCAGGGCTTTTATCATAAATGGGTGTTGAATTTTGTCGAAAGCTTTCTCTGCATCTATTGAGATGATCATATGGTTTTTCTCCTTCAATTTGTTAATATGGTGTATCACATTGATTGATTTGCGTATATTGAAGAATCCTTGCATTCCTGGGATAAACCCCACTTGATCATGGTGTATGATCCTTTTAATATGCTGTTGGATTCTGTTTGCGAGTATTTTGTTGAGGATTTTTGCATCTATGTTCATCAGTGATATTGGCCTGTAGTTTTCTTTCTTTGTGACATCTTTGTCTGGTTTTGGTATCAGGGTGATGGTGGCCTCGTAGAATGAGTTTGGGAGTGTTCCTCCCTCTGCAATATTTTGGAAGAGTTTGAGAAGGATAGGTGTTAGCTCTTCTCTAAATGTTTGATAGAATTCACCTGTGAAGCCATCTGGTCCTGGGCTTTTGTTTGTTGGAAGGTTTTTAATCACAGTTTCAATTTCAGTGCTTGTGATTGGTCTGTTCATATTTTCTATTTCTTCCTGGTTCAGTCTCGGCAGTTTGTGCATTTCTAAGAATCTGTCCGTTTCTTCCAGGTTGTCCATTTTATTGGCATAGAGTTGCTTGTAGTAATCTCTCATGATCTTTTGTATTTCTGCAGTGTCAGTGGTTACTTCTCCTTTTTCATTTCTAATTCTATTGATCTGAGTCTTCTCCCTTTTTCTCTTGATGAGTCTGGCTAATGGTTTATCAATTTTGTTTATCTTCTCAAAGAACCAGCTTTTAGTTTCATTGATTTTTGCTATTGTTTCCTTCATTTCTTTTTCATTTATTTCTGACCTGATCTTTATAATTTCTTTCCTTCTGCTGGCTTTGGGGTTTTTTTGTTCTTCTTTCTCTAATTGCTTTAGGTGCAAGGTTAGGTTGTTTATTCGAGATGTTTCCTGTTTCTTGAGGTAGGCTTGTATTGCTGTAAACTTCCCTCTTAGCACCGCTTTTGCTGCGTCCCATAGGTTTTGGGTCGTCGTATCTCCATTGTCATTTGTTTCTAGGTATTTTTTTATTTCCCCTTTGATTTCTTCAGTAATCACTTCGTTATTAAATAATGTATTGTGTAGCCTCCATGTGTTTGTATTTTTTACAGATCTTTTCCTGTAATTGATATCTAGTCTCATAGCGTTGTGGTCGGGAAAGATACTTGATACGATTTCAATTTTCTTAAATTTACCAAGGCTTGATTTGTGACCCAAGATATGATCTATCCTGGAGAATGTTCCATGAGCACTTGAGAAAAATGTGTATTCTGTTGTTTTTGGGTGGAATGTCCTATAAATATCAATTAAGTCCATCTTGTTTAATGTATCATTTAAAGCTTGTGTTTCCTTATTTATTTTCATTTTGGATGATCTGTCCATTGGTGAAAGTGGGGTGTTAAAGTCCCCTACTATGATTGTGTTGCTGTCGATTTCCCCTTTTATGGCTGTTAGTATTTGCCTTATGTATTGAGGTGCTCCTATATTGGGTGCATAAATATTTACAATTGTTATACCTTCCTCTTGGATCGATCCCTTGATCATTATATAGTGTCCTTCTTTGTCTCTTGTAATGGTCTTTATTTTAAAGTCTATTTTGTCTGATATGAGAATTGCTACTCCAGCTTTCTTTTGATTTCCATTTGCATGGAATATCTTTTTCCATCCCCTCACTTTCAGTCTGTATGTGTCTCTAGGTCTGAAGTGGGTCTCTTGTAGACAGCATATATATGGGTCTTGTTTTTGTATCCATTCAGCCAGCCTGTGTCTTTTGGTGGGAGCATTTAATCCATTTACATTCAAGGTAATTATTGATTTGTGTGTTCCTATTCCCATTTTCTTAAATGTTTTGGGTTTGTTATTGTAGGTGTTTTCCTTCTCTTGTGTTTCTTGCCTAGAGAAGTTCCTTTAGCATTTGTTGTAAAGCTGGTTTGGTGGTGCTGAACTCTCTCAGCTTTTGCTTGTCTGTAAAGGTTTTAATTTCTCCATCAAATCTGAATGAGATCCTTGCTGGGTAGAGTAATCTTGGTTGTAGGTTTTTCTCCTTCATCACTTCAAGTATATCCTGCCACTCCCTTCTGGCTTGCAGAGTTTCTGCTGAAAGATCAGATGTTAACCTTATGGGGATTCCCTTGTGTGTTATTTGTTGTTTTTCCCTTGCTGCCTTTAATATGTTTTCCTTATATTTAATTTTTGACAGTTTGATTAATATGTGTCTTGGCATGTTTCTCCTTGGATTTATCCTGTATGGGACTCTCTGTGCTTCCAGGACTTGATTAACTATTTCCTTTCCCATATTAGGGAAGTTTTCAACTATAATCTCTTCAAATATTTTCTCAGTCCCTTTCTTTTTCTCTTCTTCTTCTGGGACCCCTATAATTCGAATGTTGGTGCGTTTAATGTTGTCCCAGAGGTCTCTGAGACTGTCCTCAGTTCTTTTCATTCTTTTTTCTTTATCCTGCTCTGTAGTAGTTATTTCCACCATTTTATCTTCCAGGTCACTTATCCTTTCTTCTGCCTCAGTTATTCTGCTATTGCTCCCATCTAGAGTATTTTTAATTTCATTTATTGTGTTTTTCATCATTGCTTGGTTCCTCTTTAGTTCTTCTACGTCCTTGTTAAATGTTTCTTGCATTTTGTCTATTCTATTTCCCAGATTTTGGATCATCCTTACTATCATTATTCTGAATTCTTTTTCAGGTAGACTACCTATTTCCTCTTCATTTGTTAAGTCTGGTGTGTTTTGACCCTGCTCCTTCATCTGCTGTGTGTTTTTCTGTCGTCTTATTTTGCTTATCTTACTGTGTTTGGGGTCTCCTTTTCACAGGCTGCAGGTTCGTAGTTCCCGTTGTTTTTGGTATCTGTCCCCAGTGGGTAAGGTTGGTTCAGTGGGTTGTGTAGGCTTCCTGGTGGAGGGAACTAGTGCCTGAGCTCTGGTGGATGAGGCTGGATCTTGTCTTTCTGGTGGGCACGTCCACGTCTGGTGGTGTATTTTGGGGTGTCTGTGGCCTTATTATGATTTTAGGCAGCCTCTCTGCTAATGGATGGGGCTGTGTTCCTGTCTTGCTAGTTGTTTGGCATAGGGTGTCCAGCACTGTAGCTTGCTGGTCGTTGAGTGAAGTGGGTCTTGATGTTGAGATGGAGATCTCTGAGAGATTTTTGCCGTTTGGTATTACGTGGGGCTGGGAGGTCTCTTGTGGACCAGTGTCCTGAAGTTGGCTCTCCCACCTCAGAGGCATGGCCCTGATGCCTGGCTGGAGCACCAAGAGCCTTTCGTCCACACGGCTCAGAGTAAAAGGGAGAAAAAATAGAAAGAAAGAAAGAAAGAGGCTATAATATAGTGAAGTAAAATAAAGCTATTATAAAGCAAAGCTATACAGACAAAATCTCACCCAGAAGCATATACATATACATACACAAAAAAAAAGGAAAAGGGGAAAAATTAATATATCCTGCTCCCAAAGTCCACCTCCTGAATTTGGGATGATTCGTTGTCTATTCAGGTATTCAACAGATGCAGGCACATCAAGTCGTTTGTGGAGTTTTAATCCGCTGCTTCTGAGGCTGCTGGGAGAGATTTCCCCTTCTCTTCCCTGTTCGCACAGCTCCTGGGGTTCAGCTTTGGATTTGGACCCGCCTCTGCGTGTAGGTCGTCTGAGGGCATCTATTCCCCGCTCAGACAGGACGGGGTTAAAGGAGCAGCTGCTCTGGGGGCTCTGGCTCACCCAGGCCGTGGGGAGGGAGGGGTACAGAGGAGGCGGGGCGAGCCTGCGGCGGCAGAGGCCGGTGTGACGTTGCACCAGCCTGAGGCACGCAGTGCGTTCTCCCGGGGAAGTTGTCCCCGGATCACGGGACCCTGGCAGTGGCGGGCGGCACAGGCTACCGGGAGGGGCGGTGTGGAGAGTGACCTGTGCTCACACACAGGATTTTGGAGGCGGCAGCAGCAGCCCCAGCGTCTCACGCCCGTCTCTGGGGTCCGCGCTGATCGCCGCGGCTCGCGCCCTTCTCTGGAGTTCGTTTAGGCGGCGCTCTGAATCCCCTCTCCTTGCGCGCCGCGAAACAAAGAGGCAAGAAAAAGTCTCTTCCCTCTTCGGCAGCTCCAGACTTTTTCCCGGACTCCCTCCCGGCTAGCTGTGGTGCGCTAACCCCTTCAGGCTGTGTTCACGCCGCCAACCCCAGTCCTCTCCCTGCGATCCGATGGAAGCCGAGCCTCAGCTCCCAGCCCCGCCCACCCCGGCGGGTGAGCAGACAAGCCTCTCGGGCTGGTGAGCGCTGCTTGGCACCGAGCCTCTGTGCGGGAATCTCTCCGCTTTGCCCTCTGCACCCCTGTTGCTGTGGGGTCCGCGCTGATAGCTGCGGCTCGCGCCAGTCTCTGGAGTTCGTTTAGGCGGCGCTCTGAATCCCCTCTCCTCGCGCACCAGGAAACAAAGAGGGAAGAAAAAGTCTCTTGCCTCTTCGGCAGCTGCAGACTTTTTCCCCAGACTCCCTCCCGGCTAGCTGTGGTGCGCTAACCCCTTCAGGCTGTGTTTACGCCGCCAACCCCAGTCCTCTCCCTGCGATCCGACCGAAGGCCGAGCCTCAGCTCCCAGCCCCGCCCGCCCCGGCGGGGGAGCAGACAAGCCTCTCGGGCTGGTGAGTGCTGGTCCGCACTGCTCCTCCGTGCGGGAATCTCTCCGCTTTGCTCTCCGCACCCCTGTGGCTGAGCTCTCCTCCGTGGCTCCGAAGCTTCCCCCCTCTGCCACCCGCAGTCTCTGCCTGCGAAGGGGCTTCCTAGTGCCCCTAGGAGGAAAGTGGAAATCTTTCCTCCTTCACAGCTCCCTCCCACTGGTGCAGGTGCCGTCCCTATTCTTTTGTCTCTGTTATTTCTTTTTTCTTTTGCCCTACCCAAGTACGGGGGGAGTTTCTTGCCTTTTTGGAGGTCGGACGTTTTCTGCCAGCATTCAGTGGGTGTTCTGTAGGAGCAGTTCCACGTGTAGATGTATTTCTACTGTATCTGTGGGAAGGAAGGTGATCTCCGTGTCTTACTCTTCCGCCATCTTCTCTCCTCCCCCTTGTTGTTGTTTTAATAGGTGAAGCTAATGTGATGCCTGCCTAGATTAATTTATAAATTCCACCTGGCTACATTGGCTGCAGATAGTAAGATACCCTGGAGAAATGGGGGTTGGTATTTTAGTTTTAATCATTCGTCCTTTGGAACAAAGATACAAGCCAATTTATTCCTACTCTAATGGTATTGTACTAGGGACTGGAGAAAAAAAGTTCTGAGCTGTATTTGAGAGCAAGCCATCAACAAGACATAGCAGTGAATATCTACGGAGGTGAAGACCTGCCAGTGCCTAAGAAAGAGTCTCCAAGGTCCAGAAGTCAGAATTATTTCAGGCCACAGGCCATAAACCCTTCTATTTATTTGAAAGTCTCTCTTCTTTCAAACAATTGTGTGACAGAAAATCAGTGTGGTTAGGATTCAAAATTCAAATATATAATGTATAACACAGAAGAGAATAGGTCTGACTTTGCGTTCAGAGTGGAAGAATTACTATAAGAAGCCATGTCCAGGGAGGGTGGCTAGTGGCAAAACATGTAGTTTCAGAAGCATCTGAGTCAATTTATATAGGAATAATTTTAAATCAGTATTTAGTAAATAACCCTGAATTTTTTTGCAGCCCTAAGCAACGCTCTACCCACAATGCACCCACACTCATGTTGGTGAGGCTACTCAGGGCTGAGGAAGAAAAAGTTTCAGGTATGGCTACTCTATAGAAATTTGACCAGATACACTATTGGAACTTAAGTCTACTTGAAGAACCATAAATGATGTCAGTAGCGTGCAGCCTTTTTAAGTTAATATCTTAGAGGTTTGCACTAAATCAGTTTGGCAGTTCTGAAGAGGGAATTCCCAGATATAATCTAGAACTTGTTTTTGACACCATGCTCCTTAATTTGCTTCTGTTGAGGCAAAGAAAGGCATAAGTGGAATCATTATGACTTATTGGACCTCTGATTCATGGGCATTTGCATTCTCCAGAAGGGACTGGAAATTCCATAATTATTCTTTGAGAATGCCCAGAATTTTTGGAAATAAAGATAACTGTGGTTTTTATTATAGTTTTAGTGAGGATAGTGAGAAGTGGGGAGAATAGATATATATTGAGCTAGTGTCAACAAGTCTTTCTGATGGATTGAATCAAGGTTTGATTATAGCTTGGAAGCCTGAGCAAGTAAATGAAGTATGATACTTTATGCTGGAATGAGAAAGCTTGGGAAGGAACATTTTCAGAATGGTGTGAAATGGAGAATTCATGAGTTCATCCTTTAAGCATGCCTAAGAGATGTTTATTAAATAGCCAATTAGGGGTTGCAAATAGGCAGTTATTATGGGTTTGGAGCTGAGGAACAAGCTCTGCAATTGACGCCTTAGATCCAGAGAGTCTAGACAAGTTGGTAAAAGGAAAACACTAAAATTGTCCGATCTATCCATGACAGAAGAGAATGAAATGCAGATTAAAAGTCCAGGATGACACCAATAGTTATGTGCTCCCCTTCTCGAAAGTCAGCAATTTAACTGTAATAACATGACATACTTTAATCTTCAAAAATCCACACCCCGCAAATATCTTGAGAAAAGTTTTCAGAATAAGAATATAATAGTACCAAATGTGCTCTCCTTACTTTCTAATAGGGAAGAAGGGAGCAAGAGAGGAGGGTGCAGCATGAAATTATCAGCTATCCCTGACATCCCAGAGGGGACTGGACTGCCAGTGAATTTGAGTATACTCTGAGCACCTCCTCTCTAGTGAGAAATTAGTATGGAATGTCCAATGGAAAGAAAAAATTGAAAAGTCCAGATAGATAGGATGTCTGGGAGAGGCATGAGAAATGAGAGTGGGGTTGGGAAGAGAGGCTTCAGGGTTAGCTATAGAATAGGATATTGATAGAAACAACAGAAATAAAGTTCCTACAGATAAAAAAACAGACTGAGAGAAGAAATGTTCTAACACCAGGTAAGATGGAGTAGGCATGCTCTCTACTGTGTCTATTTGAGTGAAGGTAGAAAGTTGACAGAATGACAGAATGTAAGAAGCAATGATTTGAAGACTCCAAAAGTAAATAATATAAGCATATCAGGTAAGAAGACAAGAATTTGAAGTAGTATCCCTTGATCTGATCTCAATGATGCTTGAAAACTGGAAGTGGGCACTGGGACAGAGAGAGAGAGGTCCAGAAGAAAGTCTTAATTCTAGCTTGAGGAACAGAAAAGGGAACACCTAACATCAGAGAAAATGCAGAAATATCTTCTATTTCTTTGTATTTTTCCTCCTCTCTATCCTGTCACTCACAGTGCCCAATCAATCCTGTGATGATGGTGGCAGCAGTGGTTGCAGTAGGACCCTGGGAGAATCTTCCTCTCTGATTGGTGGAGCTGTGTTACCAAGCAGGTAGGATGAGCCCCATTATTTTTTTTTTCTTTCTGCCCTCTCACTACTTGTTCTAGATGCAGAGCAATTGTAGAATTGTACAAAAGAGTGGGGTAAATGAAGCCCCAGATTTCTGGTCAGAAGACCAAATAGGTGACTCCAGGAAAATGGAAAGTTCTAGGCAGGTTACGGAGAGGGAGAAGCTCAGGAAAGCTACTTCATAAAATTGTTTATGAACTCCCAGATTTATCCCTGAGATTTGTGTGCATTCATCTAATAGCAATTAGAATAACAGATTGAGAACTGAACTAGCAGATAGGTGACCACCCAGTATCTACTATGTGGATAGCGCACATGCAGGACAGATCCAAATAACATCTCAAAAGTCTGGTAACTGACCTGACACTGGAACCACAGCACGGAAAGAGTGGCTTGAAACTTGTGACCTGAACTTAAGTTAAATTATTCAATACCTTCTATAATAAAACAAAGCACTACGTTCTCCAGAGGATTTAAGTGAGACCCAGAATCTCATAACATACTATTCAAAATGTGTGGGATACAATTCAAAATTACTTGGTTTACAAAGAAACAGGGAAATCTTAATTTACATGAGAAAGGACAATCAACAGATACAAATGCTGGGATGACACAAATGTTAGAATTATCTGACAATGACTCTAAAGCAGCTCTTATAAAAATGTTTCAACAAGCAATCACAAACACTCTTAAAATAAATGAGAATATAGAAAGCCTCAGCAAAGAAATAGAAGATATAAAAAAGAATCAAATGGAAATTTTAGAACTGAAAAATACAATAATTTAAATTTGGAAACTCACTAGATGGGCTTAATAGCAGAATGGAGATGGCAGAGGAAAGAATAAGTCAGTGTGAAATAGATCAAAAGAAAATATCCAAACTGAACAACAGGGAGAAAAAAAAAATCCTTAAAAAAAAAAAAGGATTAACAGAAAGCCTTAGGGACTTGTGGAATAATAACAAAGATCCAACATTTGTGTTATTGAAGTCCTAAAAGGGAAGAAGTGCAGTGCTGAGAAAATATTTGAAGAAATAATGGCTTTAAATTTACCAAATATAGCCAAAAAAAACAAACAAACCCAGAAACATATTAATTCAAGAAGTTTGGTGAATCCCAAGAAATTTGGTGAACCCAAAGAAACCCATGCCAAGCCACGTCATAATATAATACGAAAAACTAAATGCAAAGGGAAAAAAAAATCTTTAGATCAGCTAGACAAAAAAGAACACATTACCTATAGGGATCAATAATTCAAATCACTGCATATTTCTCACAAGAAACCATAGATGCCAGAAGGAAACTGCATATTTCTCAAGTGGTGAAAGACAAGAAGTGTTATCCCAGAATGTTACATTCATTAAAAATATCCTTTAGAAGTGACGGTGAAATAATGATATTCTCAAATAAGAGAAAATTAAGAGAACTCGTGGACTATAAAACTTCTCTAAAAGGTTTGCTAAAAGAAATTCTTCATAGAGAAGGGAAGTGAGAGCAGAAAGGAACTTGGAACATTAGAAAGAAGAAAAAGTGAAAGAATGGTAAATATCTGGGCAAATATAACAGGCTGTATTCTTCTTGATGTGTTTAAAATAAGTTTGAGTGTTGAAAGGAAAGAATATAACATTTTCTGATAGGGGTTTCAATGTATGTAGAGGTAATATGTAAGAAAACTATAGCATAAAAGGGGAAGGATAAAATGATCCATGTAGTGATAAGGTTTTCTTGTTCTTTTGGTAAGCTATCGATCTAAGTAGACTGAAAAGTTAATTATACTGTTTGTAATCCCCAGAGCAACCACTGGGGAAAAACCTACACAAATAAGAGTAAAAAAATCCAGTAGAAAAATAAAATAAAATAATAATATAAAAAAAGCAGGAAAAGAGAATAGGTAGAGTGAAAAAGAGAGGAACAATAAACCTCTAGGAAGACTGACCAAAAAGAAAAAAAAAAATGGGTGAAGATACAAATTACTAATATCAGAAATGAAAGAGGTGAAAAGAGTTCTGAGGAGCTAATGTAAAACATGATGACTACAGTTTATAACACTATTGTATAATTGAAATTTGCTAAGAGAGTAGAACTTATATTTACACACACACACTCACGGATTAAAAAAAATGAAAGAAGTGTATTGCTAAAGACACCAGAAACTGTTAAAAGATAATAAAGAATGCTACAAAAATTTTATGTGCATAAGTGTGACAACTTAGATGAAACAAACTAACATAAGTATTAGAGGAACTGCACTCATATTTTAAAACCTCCTGGAAAAAAATCTCCAGGCCCTGATGGTTTCACTGGAAATCCTGTCACACATTTAAGAAATAACACCAATTCTATACAATCTCTTCTAGAAAACAGAAAAGGGGGAAATAATGTTTCCTAATCCATTTGTTTAGGCCCGTAGTGCATAATTACTGAGAGAAAGAGAGAGAGAGGAGAGAGAGAGGGAGACCAGACCAATATTCCTCATGAACATAGAAACAAAAACTCCTAGCAAAATAATAGTAAATTGAGTAGAGCAGTGGGGTTTCTTCTGGGAATAAAGGGCTAGTTCAATATTTGAAAACCAACCCAAGTAATCTAACATATAATATAGAGAAACCCTTTATGACATGGGTTAAGCAAATAATTCTTAAATATGACACCAAAATCATGATACATAAAATAACAAAATTGATAAACTGTCTTTCCCTGGGGGAAACATGAGCTATTTCAATGAACTTCTCCCTCACTATGTTGAAGAAATGTCTTATATAGCAGTATATTAAAAAATATATGTGAAATAAATTACAAACATGATTTTTTTTGTTGAAGTGTGCTGTGTAATATTATATGTTACAGGTGTACAATATAGTGATTCACAATTTTTAAATGTTATACTCCATTTATAGTTATTATAAAATATTGGCTATATTCTGTGTGTTGTACAATATATCCTTATAGCTTATTTTACACCTAATAGTTTGTACCTCTTACTCTCCTACCCCTATATTGCCCCTCCCACTTCCCCCTCCCCACTGGTAATACCAGTTTGTTCTCTATATCTGTGAGTCTGCTTCTTTTTTGTTATATTCACTAGTTTGTTGTATTTTTTAGATTCCACATATACATGATATCATACAGTATTTGTCTTTCTCTGTCTGACCTATTTCGCTTAGCATGATGCCCTGCAAGTCCATCCATGTTGCGGCAAATGGCAAAATTTTGTTCTTTTTTATGGCTGAGTAGTATTCCAGTGTGTGTGTGTGTGTGTGTGTGTGTGTGTGTGTGTGTAATTTCTTCCTCATCCATTCATCTGTTGATCAACATGTAGGTTGCTTCCATATCTTGGCAGTTGTAAATGATGCTGCTATGAACATTGCGGTGTATGTATCTTTTTGAATTAGAGATTTTGTTTTTATTTTTTTTTCATTATATGCCCAGGAGTGGAATTGTGAGGTCATATGGTAGTTCTATTTTTAGTTTTTTGAGAAACTTCCATACTTTTTTCTACAATGGCTGCACCAATTTACATCCCCACCAACAGTGTAAGAGGGTTCCCTTTTCTCTACATCCTCACCAACATTTGTTATTTGTGTTCTTTTTGCTGATAGCCATTCTGACAGGCGTGAGGTTATATCTCACTGTGGTTTTGATTTATGTTACCCTGATGATTAGAGATGTTGAGCATCTTTTCATGTGCCTGTTGGCCATCTGCATTTCCTCTTTGGAAAAATGTCTATTCAGTTCTTCTGCACATTTTTTCATTGGATTGTTTGGGTTTTTTTGATGTTGAGTTATATGAGCTATTTATATATGTTGGATATTAACCCCTTATCAGTCAAGTCATTTGCAAATATTTTCTCCCATTCAGTAGGTTTTCTTTTTGTCGATGGTTTCCTTTGCTCTGCAAAAGCTTTTAAGTTTAATTTGGTCCCATTTATTTATTTTTGCTTGTATTTCCTTCACTTTAGGAGACAGATCCAAAAAAATATTGCTGTGATTTATGTCAAAGAGTGTTCTGCCTATGTTTTCCTCTAGGAGTTTTAGAGTATCCAGTCTTACATTTAGATCCTTAATCCATTTTGAGCTTATTTTTGTATATGTTGTTAGAGAATGTTTTAATTTCATTCTTTAACATGTAGCATACATTAAATGGTATGAGTGAATAAATGTTATGAAATATCTGTTTATTTCCTAAATTAAATATACCAAAGAGTGTATACATAGAGAAAAATAGAGATAGGTAGAGAAAGTAAATGAGATACATATGATGTATGATTCACATTTATAAATGATTGATAATCATTATTCTGAATCATCTTTGAAAGAGAGAAATAATCTTGTGATAAAGCAAAGCATTTTTCTATTGTAAGAAATATATTCAGAGGTTTAAGAAAATTTAAATAATATATGTCTGTAAATGTTTGGTAATTTACTAATATTTTAGAGTATACAGAGTAGTTAAGAAATTATGAAGTTGTACTCTACCCATTTAGTATTTTCTCAGGAATTTATAGTTTCATTATCTTGTCAGTTATTTTAAAGTTCATAGGTTAATATCAGCCTGGTATCAACCTTGCTTTTAAGTTAACAAACTACTTTAATTGTAGTTGTAACTTATCCCTTGTAGTTTAATATCTTTGTGTAGAACAGAAATTTAAAATAAGAACTTACAAGAGGTCAATATCTGAAATTCTTGCTTCACCAGTGGAATAAAAATTAATATATTTCAAAGGTTGTAAAAGGATCTAAAGAAAGCTAATTTTACTTAATTTCCAGAATTAAAAATGTATAATTGGTCTTACTGTAGGAATTGGAACATTTGTAATTATTTAATATGATTTGTGGTAAATCTATAGTAAGAGAAGTGGATAGTTATCCTATCCATATATACCTTTTAAAATATAATCTCATTATCTTGTGCCTGATATCTGGTGTATCAGAGTATTTTATTATGTAAGCCAGAGATTTCAAAGAGCCCTGGCTATAATGAACAATTGAGAGTCACTGTCTATGAATTTTTCCTCAGTTTATTCTGGAATCCCCATTTATCCTCAGTCACAGGAATTTTCTCAGTCCAATGACCATCAATATTTTTGCAACAATTAAAATTTTTCTTCATGTTTCCTGCAATTAGCAGCCATAGAATACAACAATCTGTTCAAAATCATTCTTCCTGGATAAGAAAAAAATTCTGTTATCAGAAAATTAACTCAGGACAGAACTATCCTAATTTCTATTTTACCTCAATTTATTTCATTAGTGAAAAGTATATGCAAATACAAAAGCAAACAAAGTATTTTAAAGGGGAAATTAAGAGGAGGGATTTCTGTTTAGAGTAATATATTGGATTGGAGATCCCCAGACTCACTGCCTGTAAGACATAAAAAAAGTTTAAAAACATTATTTTTAAGTAATGAAAGAGACTGAAAGTAGGAGAATCATTTGAAGCTAGCAATGAAGCAAGAACAGCCAACCAGGAAAGTACTAAGTGGGAGAATTGTCAAAATACCCTAATGGCTTTAAGCCTTGGTGCTTAGAGCTTCCATGTATAGAAAGTGCAGAGGGGGGAAGAGAGGGAGGCATTACAGCCTGAGCCTGGGGCTTAAGCTAGCTGGTGAGACAGAAGAGAAACCATTCTTCACAAATCTGGACCCAGGAAAAACTATATTTTGAGGAAAATCATGAACTAAGAGAAATAGACAGATTTTCTTGTGGGCTCTGGATAGTGGATTAAAATAAATAAATAAATAAATAAATAAATAAATAAGCTCCTCCCTAGAATTTCAAAGGCATTAGTCACCCTCACTCTCCTGTGTTTAGAGCCTGAATGTTTACATCCCCAAATCATCTATTTAGGATGGTACTTCTGAGAGTACCAGGAAAAATCGAACACAAGTCTTCTGGGAAAAATACACCCCAGTACACACATAGAGTGTAAATGATGTCACCTGGGCAGATGGTGTAGAGACCTTCAATCCAATATCACTGTCTTTGAACTTTTGTTCCCACAGTTCTCACAGATGTGAGCACACAATAGTAAAATCATAATCACAAGAAAATAAGAGGGAATTCAAAGCTAATAATCTACACGGTACCTAAATCCTTTGCTATTTTCAGTGAATTTAGTTTTCATGCCTTTTATAAATTACATCATAAAGTACTGATGAACAGTGTTGATTTTATGGCAGTTCCACTATAATTAATACTGGTTTTACAATCATGGAGAATCAGAGTTACTTAAAGGAAGGTGGTGAATAAATGTAGCAACATTCAAATTAAACTCATTTATTTCCAAAATTAAAGGGTGGTAATAAAAACACCATAATAAAATCTAGCCTGGACTGTTACACAGATTGTTTGGAAGTGCTGAAAGAGAAAGAAGTCATCAATAGCAAACCCTGTAGCAAAAAAAAAAAAAAAAAAGAAGAAGAAGAGGAAAAAATAAAATCATTTCAAATTGTGTTTTCCAAAGCATTCATAGAATTTTCAAATACATATACCCCATGGCATTAGTAATATATAGTTCTTAAATATATAGATTTATTTAAAATATGTATTTTTTGTTCAAGTTTTAATGTCCTTTTAGACTTGGCAGAGATTTAGTTGTACACATTTTGACATGTTATTGTACTGCTATATTGCTGGTAGAAAAATTGTACCCAAAGAAATTTATTATACAACTATTTAATAAGGCCTGAAATCTCTTGCAGTGTGCCAAAAAATTCCTTCTTCAGTTTACTTATTCATTCATCATTCAACATCTCTGTTTAGCATTTATCATGCACCATTCACTGTCCTAGGAACTGAATCTATAGGAATGAAACAAAGTGCAAAGTCACTAGCATGTTACGTTTTTGTGTTGAGGAGACAGACATAAAAGTGTAAACAAATGACTATATGATATGTGAGGTGCGATAAGTGCTTTGAAGAAAAGTAAGACATGGTAAAGGAGAATAGAGAGTTACAGGATGTTATTTTATATAAGGTGGTATGGTAAGACTTCACTGATAAAGTGACATTTGTTCAGAGACCCAATGAAAGTGAATGAAAGCTAAGCGCTTTGCAAGAGTGTTATATCAGAGGAAACAGTAGATGCAAAAGAACCTAGGGCAGAAACAGGTTCAGCATGTTTGGTGAATATCAAGTAGGTCATCATGGCTGGAGAAGAATGAGCAAAGGAGAGAGTAGTAGGAGATGGTATCAGAGAGCTCTCAAGGAACTATATCATATACAATCTTGTAGACCATTATAAGTTCTCTTATTCTGAATGAGATGAATGGAGAATTCTGAGATGAACATTTATGATCTGACTTATGTTTTAAAATTATAACTATGGCTATACTAGACAGTGTAGAGGACGGGGTCAGAGTGGAATCAGGAAGAGCAATTAAAGAACTACTACAAATGCCCAGGTAAGAATGTTTAGATCAGGTTACAAATGTTTAGATCAGGCTGATAGCAGTGACAATGGAAAGAACTCACAGGAGGTAAAGATAAAAAGAAACTGGAGTATAAGAGTATATAAATGTTGGAGGATTCCATGATTTTTGACTAGAATAATTGAAAGAATGGAAATGCCTTTTTGGGGGTTGAGAAAGACTTTCAATAAGGGAAATCAAGAGTTCATTTTGGGACATATTACATTGGAGATGTGGACATTGAAATAGAAATGTTGAGTAGAGAATCTTATTTTCAAATTTAGAATACAGGAGAGTTTTGAGTTGAATATATACATTTGGTTGTTATCAGTATAAATATTATTTAAAGTCATGGGAGGTTATGATGTTACCTAGGATGTAAATGTATATAAAGGAGAAGAGTTCAGAGGACTAGGACCAGTACTATTTAAAGTTGAGAAGTCAAGAAGAGGAGGAAGAGGAACCAGCAATGAAGTCTGAAAAGCATCCAGTGAAGTGGAAGGAGAATAAGAATAATGACTCAAAAATAAGTGGGAAAAAAAAAAAAGTTTCAAGAGGAAATTATGATCAATTCTGTCAGTTGCTTCTGATTGCTTTAGTAAGATATTAGTTGAGAATTAAAAATTGTACTTACTCTCTGGAGGTCATTTGTGATGGAGTAGTTAGGAAAAAACTTCACTAGTGAGTCCAAGAGGTACTGAATAGAAATAAAACACATTCAGTGGGGAGTTTCACTGCAAATGGGAACAGAGAAGTAACTATAAAGGGATGTAAGGACCATTTCTGTTTAAAGTAAGAAATACTATAGCATGTTTGGAAGATCTTGCAATGATACAGTAGAGGTGGAACAATTGGTGATGCAAGAGTCAGAGGATACAATTGAAGGAGTGCTGTCCTTGAGTAGGTGGAGAATGCATTATTGGGGAGGAAAATGTTTTCTTCCCCCTTTCTAGGTTTTTTGGCTGGCCTAATAATTAAATTGACATAAAATAGGTTAATAGGAGAAAAACTAACAGTTTTAGAATACTCAATACTTACAAGTGTTGCAGGAAAGGGAACCCCTTCCAGGGCCGGAGAGTGGGCTCTTGTCTAACACTTGGAAATGAATTGTACAAAGAGACACACGTGCTGACAAAGCAAGGGACTTTATTGGGAAGGGGCGCTCAGGCGGAGAGCAACAGAGTAAGGGAACCCAGGAGAACTGCTCTGCCACTCTGCTCTCAGTCTTGGGTTTTATGGTGATGGGGTTAGTTTCCGGGTTGTCTCTGGCCAGTCATTCTGACTCAGGGTCCTTCCTGGTGGCGTGCGCATCACTCAGCCAAGATGGATTCCAGCAAGAAGGATGCTGGGAGGTTGGTAGGACATATGGGCTGGAGTCTCCTCTCTCCTTTTGACCTTTCCCGAATTCTTCTGGTTGGTGGTAGCCTGTTAGTTCCGCGTTCCTTACCAGGACCTCCTGTTGTAAGATGACTCATGCAAGTGGTTACTATTGGGCCTGGTCAGGCCAGGTGATTTTGGTCAGTGGTTCCTCTAACACAAGCATTGCCTTCAAACCAACTAAATAAAGCTTTTTATAAATTAATTTTGGCAGTACCATCTGGAGGTAGAAAAAATATTACACGTCTATAGCACACATATACAGACACACATAGCAAACATACAGACCCTTAAGATTTTTCATTTGCCCAATTTCCAAACACATGCCCCCCCCACGTTTTTTTTTTTTTTTTTTGAACGGAATTATTTTCCTAAATTTTGCCTTTCAAAGAATGGCTCTTAGATCCTACAGAAGATGGGGGTAGAAAAATCTACATCACAAAGGCAAAGAGAAAGTATTCGAGTTTTTCCAAGAATGAGTTTTTGGAGCATATTTGCCTACTATTACAGGTCTAGGATAATTATTTAAAAATTTTTTTTTTCTTAAGTATAGGACAGTTCTGTTTCCAAAGTCCCAGTACCTACAGGTATTCTGAGATGAATGGGGATGTTTTGGGCTTGGTAGGGCTTTGAATTGCCTCTAGAGCAATAACCCTGGTCTTATAGAGATTTGCAAGACAAAGACATTGCTTCCAATTCCTCAAAACTTGAGTTGCAGCCAGAATGTCAAGGGGAAGAACCAACCATAAAAGATCTGCTGCTATCCCTGGGACATGAATTATTTGGGTGGAGATCTAAGATACATCTGCAAGGGACATTGCATAGTAAGGCCTGCAGCTGGCAAAGTCTGATTGCAGAGCCCTGAAAAGTAGAAGGAAATATAAGGACGGCAAAGTGAGCCTTACTGTTTTGTGTCAGGTGTTTCTACTGAATTTGCTTCCTGACCTGTCCATTTTTTTTTTTTTTTTTCCAAATGGAATAAATAGAGCAGACTTGTTTGGGGCCCTTTATTGTTGGAAGACCAGTAGGACATCTCTTTGGTCCACCCAGCCTCTGGTAGTGCTGTATTAAAACCCCATCAATGTCTTTTATTCATCCAATTTCTTAATAATAATCTAAAGATTTCCACCCTGCTGGGACAAGTCCTGTGAGTCTCCCCTCGATCTTTTTACATTCTCTTGTTAATTAACCTAATATTTTAAATATAGCCAATTCAAAGGATCCATGGTCTGGCCATAGATGAGTAAGATCTTATATTAATCTCAATAGTGACTCAAACCTATGGCTTAACCAAGGACACAAGAGGCATCTTACAACAGGGTGCAAAAGATATAGCCCTCACAAGGTCCAAAAAGTCCACTCCTGGAGGTAGTTTAAGAAAGCACAAGTGAGAACTATGAGAGGGCCTATTTTTCAACAACTGTACTGAATACAGGGAATCACATGTTCCCCCCTACCTGACACCTAGCAGGACCTTGTGGGGCCTTCCTGGGTACAAAGCCTTTCCGAGTCCTCCTTTTCTTATTTGTAGGAAAAAGGCTTCAGCCTCCTAGACCTTCCTGAATACCAAAGGGGCGACTCAAAGAGTTGCTAATCAGGGAAGTAAGGGAATGCACAAACAAAGGAGGAGGAATCGAGAAACAGTGTAGAAATTAAAAGAGAGTCCTGGTTCTTCCTCAAGGGATATACATAACTATATCTTCAGGTTCTTCTGCAGGAAATAAGGCCCCCACCCAGGAGGAGGTTGGTAACTTCAGGCTGAGCACAAGATTCCTAGAACACCACCCTGTTACCACCAACCAATCAGAAAAAACGTCACACACCCTGCAGCCTTTATCCCAAATTTTGCCTACTAAAACCCTTCCCTGAAAACCCTTGGGGAGTTTGGCGGTTTTGAGCATGAGCCACCTGTTCTCTTTGCTTGACCCTTGCAATAAACCTTTCTCTGCTCCAAACTCTGATGTTTGGGTTTGTTTGGCCTCCTTATGCATCAAGCACATGAACTTGCCTTCTGCGACGGGTTTTTTGCTGGGATCATGGAAGGCAAATTATATGGGCATAGATATGGATTTGAACTACATACCACATACCCTGAATCACTCACTGCCCATTCACACATTCATCCATTGTACCTGGCAACTGTTCGCTGAGCATTTTTAAATTTGGTATTCTCATATAGGCCAGTGAAGAGACCATCACATAACAAAAATTGAGGTGAATTAAAGAATTGACTGCAGATTCTAAATTTCCTGGAAGGTAATTAAGAATAAAAAAATCTATAGTTAATATAAAAACACTTAAAACTCATCATAAATTTGAAGTATTTTAGTTTTCTCACATTTTGAATTGATAAATTTGTGCTGAAAAGCATCTAGATTTTCTACTCTTTTTTCCTTCTCATGTTTAGGAGAAAGCATTCTAATATCTAATGTGAAGGGGAATAGAATTTGTCACCCCAAAATGTTCCTCTTTGGCACAGTGATTATTTTAGGCTGATTATTTTTAAGAAACAGTAGACACAGAAGCAGCTCTGGAAACCAAGGAGAAGTTACCCTTTTGTAAGAGACATTTATATTTATAAGGAAAATCTCCATTTGTAAGGGTGTCTCCCTTACCATACGAGCAAAAATGGGATGACTAAATCCCTAGAAACTCATCAATGGATAAGGCAGAGACTTTAGTCTGCTTAACAAACTTACATTTGTTTACTGTGTTCTCCTGGTAACCACCCATAGCTGACTCTCCACCCCCAACATTTTCTTCTGTTTTTAACTGAAGATGGTATTTAAGGTTTCCATAATTTCGGGGAGTTACCCAGTTTTCCTGGGTGTTTCTCATGTGAACAGGAGGTATACATGTTTTTAAATTTGCTTTTCTCCTGTTAATCTGTCCTTTTATTGTGGCTGGGGGGCTCAGCTAAGAACCTGAAGAGTACAGGGAAAATTATTTTTCCTCCCCCACAAATTAAATTCAAACTGTTTCTTTTGGATAGAAAATACACCTTCCAACACTTGTATTACCACATAGCCTTGCAAAATATGTTCTACTATTGGTCAAAGCGCAACTACAAACCAAAAACAAGAGAAGCCACCACAATGAGAAGCCCACACACCACAACGAAGAGTAGCCCCCGCTCGCCGCAACTAGAGAAAAGCCCGTGCACAGCAACGAAGACCCAACGCAGCCAAAAATAAATAAATAAGTAAATAAATTTTTAAAAAAAAAACAACAAGAACAAGAGTGCACAGAGAGCCACAAACAGGAAAATTAGTCAGCCACACACTGACTTTTCTCCTTATTGCCCACAGGCCCCCTATTTTTTTTTTTTTTTTTTTTTGGTCCATGTGTTTTGTTTTTTTTGTTGTTCCTTCCTCTTGTGATTTTTGTGTTGGATGCTAGCAAGACAGTCCCAGCCCATCATGCGATGGAAACACCTGGCATTTATTTTTAGTTGTAATTGGCAGATTATATAACCTACTAACAATGTAATTGGTAACAATATACAGCCCAGGATGTTTTGCAGCTAATGTTAAAATGTAATTGAAATGTAAATATAGTAACAAGTGTGGTAGGTAGCAATGAGTTCTAATATTTTTCTATTAAAAAAGATTGGAGTTAACATAGACACACTATTCTAGATAAAATAGATAAACAACGAGAACCCACTCTATAGCAAAGGGAAGTATATATTCAATATCTTGTAATAACCTATAATGGAAAAGAATCTGAAAAATATGTATATGTATATATGTATATACACATATACGTATACATATGCATGACTGAATCACTTTGCTGTACACCTGAAACTAACACAACATTGTAAATAAACTGTACTTCAATTTTTTTTTTTTTTTTAAAGTTACTTGCCTTTCTTTTATTTATTTATTTATTTATGGCTGTGTTGGGTCTTCGTTTCTGTGCGAGGGCTTTCTCTAGTTGCGGCAAGTGGGGACCACTCTTCATCGCGGTGCGCAGGCCTCTCACTGTCGTGGCCTCTCTTGTTGCAGAGCACAGGCTCCAGACGCGCAGGCTCAGTAGTTGTGGCTCACGGGCCTAGTTGCTCCGCGGCATGTGGGATCTTCCCAGACCAGGGCTCGAACCCGTATCCCCTGCACTGGCAGGCAGATTCTCAACCACTGCGCCACCAGGGAAGCCCCTGTACTTCAATTTTTAAAAAAAATGATTTAAAAAATAAAAAAGGAAAAAAGGAAATCAAATTGGAAAATTATTAAACACAGGCAAATAATTTAGAGTAAAACTGTATCTCATCTCACTGGACATTGATTAGCTCTTGCATTAGTCCAATAATTATGATGTTTTGTTTCTTAATTTTAATTTTTATCATACAGTAGTGTCTGTTTTAAATTAATTGTTGACATTGTCAGACAAAATGTCTTTCAACATTTAAAGAAATTTTACACTCTTTCTGTTAAAGGCCTTTTTATATCTTGGCTATGTAGCATAACGCTGTGGCATTAAAAGTAGGATAGAGATACGCAGGCCATTTTTTCTCTCATAGAAATATTCATGTTCAGAAGTTATTGTTTTTCTTTTCCACTTATATGATAAGCTGAGGTTTTGCTTTTGATAAAAGAAAATTTACATTCTCTTTAACAGAGGATTTTTTTCACCGTTTTTGAAGCATTAACTCTGTACTCTATATCATCTTATAATTTCTGCAACTGTTCCCACTGATACCAAAGATAAATAAGCAAGTAAAATCAGTAGCAAGAGAATTGTGCTTTATAGATTGAGTTCAACTTCGAGTTGGCACTATCACCTCTTTGGGTCATCACCTTTTTTATGGTGATTGACATATCTCATCTGACATTTTCCAGCCTGCCTTTCAATTGGCTAAATTTCTCTGTTAGCCCTCCCAAAGGCACAACCTTGGACCCTGTGCTTTGTCCAACAGCTGTGCTTCTCAGAAGTAGCTAAGCATTTTCATGAGGAAAGGACAGAGAGGTTAGAAAAAAATGTCAATCATCTCTAGTTCTATTATATTCCCTACTGCCCTGAGGATAAAGAGAATACCATTTAAGCGACTTCAGCGTAAATGCTATTATGTTTATTTGTGTCTAAATGGAATTGTATTGTCTGGCCTAGTCTAATTATTATAATTTGAGAAATCACAGGTCTATTTCCAATAATTCAAAATATATATTAAATTAGTAGATTAATGAAATATATGTATGACAATGAAGTAAACCTTTTAGAAACTGATCACATAGAGGTCCTAAATACTTTTACATATGTACAAATACTTTTATTAAATTATTACAAACGATAATGGTTTACTTTAGGAATAGGACTTTGTATCTCCTATAAGGAAAGGTTAATGACTAAAGCTCTAAAGCAAACAGTCTTCCCCCAGTGACACAAAAGAACCTTTCAAATGCTCACATATATTAGAAACTAGTATGTGAAAGGATTTCTAGCCCCATACGTAGATTGTCTAGAAATTTATGCTTAGAGGTAAAAAAATAAAGTATACACAAATCAGTTAGGAATAGCTGCATATTTTTCTGAATTGTTTCATATGGTTTTTCTTTTTTGGGGGTAATATGAGGTAAGCATTGAATAAAAATTTATTTCTACTTTTATTAATAATATTTAAGTTTCAAAAATATTAAAATATTCAAAGTAAGGAATAATAGAAATTTATTTGACATATAAAATTATAAACATTCATTAATACGGAATTATGTCACAACCAAATATTATTTTGTGAATATCTGTATTTACCTATATTTTCTTGCTTGAAAAAATTCTGTATCCACATAAAGTACTTGCAATCAAGAGCACTGTAGCACAAATACTTTATCTTTTATTAAATAAAGTTTCCTAAAAGTTCACAAGAGACATTTCTTTTCATAAGGATTTCAAAAAAATCTGGTGGAAAAATGTGTACTATAAACACACTAGTAACTTTGGTAAAATAAATTATTTTACTGTTGGGGGAGGAGAGGAGAAAAGCCTCTTCTCTTTGTTAAGGAGCTGATCTAAAATGCATCAGCTGTCACCTGTGCAACCCTGTTTGACAGTTTAATACCTCCTCGTCTTCTGAGAATGGCATTGCTAAGTTCTGAGTAAACTGTGCCTGTATGCAAACTGTCAAAGAGAGCCTGACATATCATTAGCATTGACCTCCATGATGACAATCACAACATGAAACCAAACAGCACAGCTAATTTTCATTAGAGTTCTAATTAATCTCCAAATCTTTCCATCCAGCACTGTGCAAAGCAAGTCCCAGAAAGAAAGCATTTGATGAACTGTGTGATAGACTGACAAAATCCTAACGCTTAGGAATCCCCATAAAAGTCTGTATTCTAACAGGGTCAATACAGTTATTTTCATAACTTAGGCAAAATACAGCCTTTGTAACCAACAGTGGAATTAAATTCATTTGTGGTAACTTCTGGCAAGGATTACAAGTTGCCCAGTCTCAGCTTTAATTCCCTTCTAGCTCAGATGCTTCAGAAAAACACCAACTGCCACAAGAGGCGCACAGGTATGGTGGGGTTTTCCAAGCTCTCTGACGTTTCTTTGCCCAGGTGCTCCCTGGCCTTACTAGTGCATGAAGTGAATGGGGAAATGCACTACACTTGACCTACAGTATGGGAAAGCCAGCAAGCAAACAGGACCAGCAAGTGTCATATTGAAACACTGTGCAATGATGTAAATGAACCAGTTTTCTGGCGTTTGCTCTTCAAATTTTAAGAAGTCACTATGGTAGGTCATCTGGGGGAAAGAATCCTCCTCCTAGCTCCAGGACCGTCACAACCACATATTACCCATTTTCTTATCCTGTGAGAATGAAGCAAATGAACTTTGTTCCTGACAAAGTCTATTTACTAGAGCCATCAACATGTTCAGTATTAAACTGTCATGTCATACCTTCGGCATATGAGACTCCCTGAATATTTATTCAACTCACTCTGGGGGAAAATACATTTTCAGGATGAAAGGATTCATTTTAAATATTTAAACCACCTATTTATGTATTTCAATACATGAATTGATTTCTTGCAGAACAAGCCAAATTTTCCCAGAAGTTTATATTGAGCACCTTTGGAAGATCATTAAATCTTTGAGGTAGCCCTGGTCCTGTTGCCCAGATTACTGCTTCAGTGCATCAAACGGTGACCTGTTTAGTAGCTCTGGATATGCAACACAGATGATCTACAGCGCGTGCTGGAAACCAACCTCAAGCACTGAGGCATAACTGCAGGATACTGAAGGGCGAGAGCAGCCAACTAACTTGGGAATTTAGCAGTCAGATATGGGTTGGCTCATTTTGTGCAAAGGCCCTGGACAGCTGGTGAAGGAAAGTGGCAGAGCTACAAATGGTGACAGGCTCTGGAGACAGTGACTACATTAGCCACAGTGATGTATATACAGTGACTCATTATTTTTCCACATTTAACCATCCTCACATAAATGGCAACAGCATCAGCAATAATAACTAAGCTGAGATATGATACATCAATGACATATTTTAAATTTTCTCAACACTGGGACATTTGTCATAACATAACAGAGGCCACATGACATAGTGGAAAGAGCACAGGGCTTTGAAATCAGAAAGACTGTGGTTTAAATCCTGTTTCTGATACTTACTGATGTGACCTTGAAATGGTTATTTAAACTCTTTTATTCTCAGTTCCCCCTCGGTAAGATGGTGATAATAACACCCAAATTACTTGACTAAGGTATGGATTAGAAATGATATATATGAAGAGAGAGACAGCATCCATGTTAATTATAGATTTGGCTTGATAAGTCTAGATTTCCTGAGAGTATTATGTTCTGCTAGACGCTTAACCTAAAATTTAGATAGACTGCTAACAGATTGATAAGACTGTTTTGACTTTAATTTTATCGTTTGAATGCTTGGGTTTCCCCAAAGCACAGTTATCTAAGACAAAAAGAATTCAAACTCTTTACTCAATTTCATTGTTCTCATAAAATTGAGGATGATTAGTTAATGGCAGATGCAGACCACAAGGAGGAGCTCAAGATTCCTTTATTTCTAATTCTTTCCCTTAGAATGGGATAAATCGAAGGACAGGGTAGGGTTTAGGTGATAGGGGTGTTTGTCTCTCTCTGCCTGAGGCCTCTCACACCCTCCCATTGCAGCCTCTCTTAAGATTCATTGCACTGGAGCCCTAGTCTCTGGTAATTAGGAGGTAATTGGGTAAAATGAAGGTCCCTTTGAATATGAAGGAGCACATCTCTGGGAAGGTCTAAGATGGATGGATTCACCCAGTTCTACCCTAAACACTGAGGGGGGAAAAAAAAACACTTTTTCATTTTTCTTTACTTTTCTTTAGTCTGGTCTCACTGGAGCAGTAATTTCTCAAGGACTGTGATCTGGAAATAGGTCAGGGGGAAGGAAACCAAGTAGCTTCTTGGCATATTTAGGTGCTAGAATTTGCCTGTTTCATTTCACTGAGAGGAGTGTTTGCTGCCCCACAGTGCTCAGGCTGATGCACAAGGAGATTGCATTAAGAGCTGAGCACAGAACTTAGGCTAAAATGGGGGAGCCTGTATTAGTATAAGCTAACTTGTAGCTTGGTGCTACAGGAGACTGTTCAGTATTTGAGCTTTCAGGATCCTAGGTTGCAGGCAAAAAAAAAAAAAACAAAACAAAACATTTTCTATACATCAATTTCTTCCTATAGGCAGCAGTAGTGTTACAGAATTTAAGTTCATACTGCTTACCATACGACAGGCCAATAAATCAAGAAACGAGGTGTTGGGGCAAAGAATAGCAACTGTATTTGGAAAGCCAGCAGATCAAGAAGATAGTGGACTTGTGTACCAAAGAACCATCTTACCCAAGTTAGAATTCAGGCTTCTTTTATACTAGAAGAGGAGGAGGGTGTGGCTGGTTGTTGCAGACTTCTTGGTGCAGGAATCCTTTGTTCTTGCAGCTGTCCTGGTAGGTCTGGTCACAACGTTCCTGTAAACCTCCAGCAAGACAAATGTTATTCTCTGTTCTGCAACTTTTTATCTCTATATGATTGGAAAAGTGTTATACTTTTAAAAGCCAGAGGCTTGAGAATGGGCTATCCTGTATATTTCAGGCTATAGACAGCATTCTTTCCACAAAGGCACAGAGCCAACATGATTAAGCACAGGCAACAGAGCACAAGCGTTAGAACTGAAGGAGTAGCTCCAATATGAAGTTAGGTTTGTTCTTCTCTGTGACAGTAGTATATGCTCAGAACTTGGGTTCAAATCTTGGATCGTCCACGGGCTAGTTGTATGCGTTTGGGTAAGTTATTTATTCACTCAGTGCTTATTTCCTGATCTGTAATATTGAGATTATAAAAATGCATTTTCAGTAGGTTGTTAATTCACTTGTTCTTCAAATATTGATTGAACCCCTGCTACTTGGCAGACACTAGGTTCTAGAATATAATGCTGAACAACCAACACCCTGTGTGCACGAACTATGCTCAAGTGAAGGACACTGACAATAAACAGAAGAGATATATCGGTTTAAGTGCTATGAAGATAAAACAATAAAAGGTAAAGGTTTGTCAAGAAAGTCAACTCCGAAGTAGCAAGCCAGGCAAATATGGGAAAATTTGTTTTAGGCAGAGGGAAAATAAGGTACAAAGGCCTTGAGATGGTGTGTGTTGAACATGTGTAAGGATCTGCAGAAATTCTAGTATTGTTGAAATTACATGAGCAAGGAGGTGAGGGATAAGAGACGTGATCAGAAAAGATCAGGAGACAAATAATATGGTGTCCCTTTATGGGGGCCATTGAAAGAACTTAAGCTTTTATTCTATGTGTAGGGAGAAGGTATGTCCCCTTGAGCAGAAAGTGACATGACTTCCATTTTGACCACATACGGACAAAGGAACATCAGAAAGTCAAGAGTAAATACAGAGAAATAGTGGAAGATATAGGAGTGGTCCATCCAGTGATTATGGCTTAGGCTGGAATAGAAATGTAAAAGTAATGGAGAAGAAAAAGATTAGAAAGATATCTGGATGGTAGAACTCACAGAATTGTCTCGTGGATGTATTACGTGCAGGGTATGAAGGAAGTGTGAATGTGAAGTTTTTGCTTTGGAATGAATGGCCATGCTGGGAGAGAGGGAAGAGTCATACGTATATCAAGAGTTCTGTTTGAGATGCTTGCTTAACATCAAAGTGGAGATGTTAAGAATATTCTAATAATTGTTAGTCTTGAAACTACATTTTGCACATTGTGAGAACTCAAAGAGTTACAGCTATTATTTCTATTACTATCTCCACCTCATCATCTGATATAATAGTGACAGAGAAGGTGAATATGTGCACAGAAGAGCAAGGATGAAAGTGCCGCATGGAGACAACTGGGCTTCAGGACTGAGAGCTGAAATTATTCTACCCAAAATTCCCTTCAAAGTAGCAGCATCTGGCATTTGCAGGATTAGCATTTATTAAAAGGACTAGATGTATGGAAATGGAGGATTCAGACGTTCCCTTGTCAATTCTTTATAGGTTTCATTAGAGACAAAATTAGATTAATAAAAGTATCTTTATTTTCAAGTAACTACTCGGGGCAAAAAAACACTGCTTGGTAAGGTTTTCTACTTTATAGACCATCTACTGTTTTTTCTCCCTGTATAATCAAAACTATTTCTAGCTTTAGGCCTAGTAGAATATATTTTATAACTCAGCTAGAATCCTTCTAATATTGTCTGTGGTGCTTACAAATGTGAATAACTTTGTGTCAAAGACTACTGCAGAGAGTTTCAATTAGCCTTTTAAATTATCTTTAGTGAGAGAGGCTAAAGTGCTTTCAACGTAAGTAGAGACATAGGTGCTGCAATCTGTTTTGAATTTATATTAGGAGACATTTATAACACAGAGAAAGACCTAGAGAGCAACATCATAGATATTTATGTCCCTACCACCCACTTTTATCAAACAGCAGCATTTTCCATAATTGCTTCAGAATTTTTTTTTAATTCTTTTTTTAAAAATTCATTTATTTATTTATTTTTGGCTGTGTTGGGTCTTTGTTGCTGCGCGCGGGCTTTCTCCAGTTGCAGCGAGTGGGGACTTCTCATTGCTGTGGCTTCTCTTGTTGTGCGGAGCACAGGCTCTAGGCACACAGGCTTCAGTAGTTGTGGCCCGTGGGCTCAGTAGTTGTGGCTTGTGGGCTCCAGAGTGCAGGCTCAGGCGCACGGGCTTAGTTGCTCCGCGGCATGTGGGATCTTCCCGGACCAGGGCTCGAACCCATGTCCCCGCATTAGCAGGTGGATTCTTAACCACTGCTCCACCAGGGAAGTCCCACTTCAGAATTTTTTAAGGAAAAAAACATTGTAAATGCATTTGAAATCCTTTATGGTCCCCTCCCAAATCTCATTCTTCTAGCCTATCCCAAAGAGAAGAATTACCTTGATTTGGTGTTTATTTTTCCCATGTATCTTTTTAACTTGAATTACATAGCTGATGTACTCAAACACAATCTCTAGTATTTTTGCAAGTATGCAGCTTTATCTAAAGAGTAACAGTCCACAGTTTAATCATTTTCACTTAACCTTATATTTGTGGAAGTTATCCATGTTGGTACATGTACTTTTTGACCATTTATTTTCATTTTTGGAAATATGCTATAATGCCTTAATGTACTACAGTAATTCATTTTCCAGTTTATAGCGTTTTAAGTCATTTCAATTTTTCAATATTAAAAATGAGGTTGCAAAGAACTTTTTCCTACATGGTCTTTTGGTGCACAAATTCAATATTTCCTTTCAGGCAGAGACTATTCCCAGTGTGACACCAATGGATTTTTTGGGTACACCAATATGGTAGCAACCTTGGGCCTCTGAGCAGCTGGTAGCAAAGGGGAAGGAGCCCAGGGCGGTCGCCTCCTAGAACAGCCCAATTTATTTACGCTAGTGGATTTTCGATATTATTGTTTTCTTGACAAGGAAATATTTGAGAAACACCATTTAGCTTCCGTAGCTAAAAGTATACTATCTGGTAAGGGGGTGTGCAGAAAAGAGTTAACATAGCAAGCTTGACTTATTCTTTGAAAGACTTGTTTACAAAGTTGGCCCTTACCTGGTATCTGGGAATGTGGATTTCAGGAAGGTTTCACCATGCCCAGGACTGCTAAAAGCGGCTCACTATGCCTAAAATGTTTGTACAAACCATATGGTTTATACCAAATACCTGCTTTCCTTCTGGGACTCTAGAATGTTGGTACATGCTAGGCAAAGGGCAACTACATGACTAGCCCCCAATAACATCCCTGAGCACAGAGTCACTAACAAGCTTCCTTGAGAGATAACATTTCACACGTGTTATCACAACACGTTGCTTGGAGAACTAAGTGCATCCTATGTAATGCCATTGGGACAGCACTCTGAAAACGTGTGCCTGGTTTACCCCAGACTTCACTCATGTGCCTTTTCACTTTGCTGATTTTTCTCTGTATTCTTTTTACTATAATAAACTATAGCCTTGAATATGATTCTTTGTTGTGTCCCATGAGTTCTCCTGGAGAATCATCAAATCTGGAGGTGGTCTTGGGCAGTATTACCACATTTTTCTTACTGTGCAAGCTTTGCTAGAAGCAGTTCTGGGTTTTGACTTGTAAACCATGTCCATTCTGTTCTTATAACGCAGAAGACTCTAATTCTTTACCTGGATCCCAGAGTCTTTAGTTCAAACCCTCTGACATGAGGAAGCTTCCTCCTGGTGGGTGACACGGTGAGTGAACAGCAGCATGGCTAGGGTGGGGACGCTCTGGGTTTAGAGGCAATCACTTCTGCCATGCATTGTTTTTCTGAGCTTTCCTAATGATTCACTTGTCTGTTCACTTGTTTAGTCTCAGATCATAATATTTTTCCACTTCAGAAATTTTCTTGTAGCTGGATTTCAAGCTATGGTCAACTTCTATAATGCCCCTCCTCTCCACTACTATTAATTATTATGTAATAATTTGCTTCTAATTACCTATGTACTTCTGTTCTCAACCAGCACCCCCAAAATAAGTCATTAAATATGGACATAAAAATAATATTTTGTTCCATTAAGTTTAAGAATATCAACAATTTTAACTGATTGTTTCTTCACATTATTCATAACACCTACTGAACTGAAGATAGATGATAGATAATAGATAGATAGATACATAGATAATAGATAAATTGATAGATAGATAGGTAGATACTGGGCATATGCTACAGAATATCTCAAGCCAATGCTCATATCTAGGAGGAGCATTTAAAAGATCACTGACGACTTAAATATCCTCATCTGTTAAATATTAATTGCTTATTACTTTATTTAATTAGGAGGCTTTACTTTTAATAAGGATATTAATAAATCCACCTGTTTGGATTTCACTGTTGTTTTTCTCTTTAAGAAATCGTGTTTGCGAATACCTGTTTATGAAACAAGTTTCTAATCAAAGAAGCTTCTCTTAATTAAAAAAAAAGCTTCATGAGTAAAAAGGTAATGAAGTTATTCATTATTTTTCAGGTGAAAAAATTTAGTCAGATTTCAAACTTTGCTCCCTACAGAACACCCTGGGCCACCTTATTCACGGTAATGCACTGGCGTTTCTGAGAGTAAATGTGGTGCCTTTGGCAGTGAAACCGTGTACAAGCCCCTGTGTCCTTGTCTTTTGAAGTAAAAGGCTGACTCGAGAGTTAATGATTGAGAAATGTGAAGATGATGGAGAAACAAAGAATAGCTGTTGGGCTGGGGAACTGGTAACAACTGAGACTATAATTCTACCACATGGCAGAATCACCGAACTCCCAGTTCCCTGAAAGATATAAATAAAGGCCCGACACATTCCTAAGTTGTTTTTACAGGGAGCAGACCCCCTCCAGATGAAAACTGCTGACCACAGGAACATAGACCCTGGACTGGTTGAAACCAGAAGGTTGATGATGCTTAAAACTTCACCTTGATACCAACCAACCCGAGAATTGTCCATGAGCTGATCACGCCCTGCTCCTTGAACACTATAAAACTCCTCACTACCCCCTCCAGAGTGGGTCACACAGTCTTGAGCACATTAGCCTGCTGTGGCCCCATTTGCCAGGCAAAGCAATCAAAGTTACTCCCTTCTACTTCACCCAAAACTCTGTCTCCATGTTTCTACTCAGCACTGGTGGGCAGAAGCTGAGTTTCGGCAACAGTAGCTTTAGTTGTTTCACAGTACATGAATGCATTTAACAAGTAACAATCCATGATAACTCTTATTTCCCCAAGTAGGTTGTAAATTCCTGGAAGATAAGAAGACACCATATAAGGAACTAAGATACAGTGTCATGCTGCCTGGCATAGTGATAGGTACACGGTAGCTACACACACACACACACACACAGCATTGCTAAAAGCATAAATAGGAGAATTACTATTGATGAGGGTAGAAAATATATTTGCTTTTTTAAAGTAAGCAAATGAGTTACCAAGGGGAAGATACCTTACGATGACTCTCTTTTTTCTAAATTTTTGAACAAAATTCCTCTCAAATGCCTCATTTCAGATCACTAAAGCCTAGGACAGTGAGTATGCCACTATGGCTTCCAGACTTGTAAAAACAATGATGCCTTATTCTTAGAAGTGATTTTTCAAAGTGTTCTGATCCAGTTTCGCTTTCAGGCCTTCCTTGCTGTGGTCCATCCCTCTTCTATTTACTGCACAGCATCCACTTAGATGCCCTGCAGTAATTGTTAATGTAACTGCTATTGAAAGAATAGTGTTCCCCAGGGATAGAGCGCATGTTGTCTGCATTAGAACTCACTTAAAAGTCAAGTGTTTGGGGCTTCCCTAGTGGCGCAGTGGTTGAGAATCTGCCTGCCGGTGCAGGGGACACGGGTTCAAGCCCTGGTCTGGGGGGATCCCACATGCCGCAGAGCGGCTGGGCCCGTGAGCCACAACTGCTGAGCCTGCGCGTCTGGAGCCTGTGCTCCGCAACAAGAGAGGCCGCGACAGTGAGGGGCCTGCGCCCCGCGATGAAGAGTGGCCCCCGCTTGCCACAACTAGAGAAAGCCCTCGCACAGAAACGAAGACCCAACACAGCCAAAAATAAATAAGTAAAATAAAATTTAAAAAAGATAGCATCATGTAATGGCAATTCTATAAAAAAAAAAAAAGAGAGAAAAAATGAGAAAAGTTAAAAAAGGAAGGTGGTATTGTAATAACAGAAAAAAAAAAAAAAAGTCAAGTGTTTGGATGTCAGAACCAGTACACACCTCAGGGACCTAACACTTAGATATCAATTCATTGCCATTATGAAAAATAAAACCTTCAAGCAGTCACAGGGAATGCTGGATAGTCCCACAAAAGAAAACATTACATAGAAAATATTAATAAATAGGTAAGACTTTTTATTATGTGCTTTACTGGATAAAGGTGAAAAGGTAACGAAAATGATGGGTTTTTTGAAAAAATGATGAGATCTAGAATAAAAATACATGTGTTAGTGGTGTCAAGGGTGAACTCAATTCTTATAAATTTGGCTAAAACAATCAATTTACTGAGTGTCAATGACAGGAAAGAGCTATGAAGAACACCTAGTTTGGAGATTTCAAAATTTTTTGAACATGAGAAATTTTTGTAAAAAACATCAAACAAAAAAAGTTGTATTTTCAGTTTCCACTGATTTAGAAACCAAAGATTTTAAAAGCAAGTGTAATTTCTATAGTGTTACTTAATTTACACACACATTTTTCAAGATATTTTCTCTATTCAGTATACACTCAACACTTGGGGCACATATGGATTCACTGACTACTTTAAATTACACCATTACCATACTCTTTCTCACTCTTTCAAATTTCCTGATCAGTAAATTGGGACCTGTGATGTAGAACAAGAAAAACCTGAAATCCAGGAAATAAGTGATTTACGTACAAACACAGATGTTCTTATTGGCAAAGCCAGGACTCAACATCAGTTGTGATTTTCAAGACTGCTTCCTGAAGATTAGTGCTGGGAGAACTGCTAAGGATCATTGTATGGGCAGAAAGGCAGGAGTCCCCAATCCCCTGGTTAGGAACCAGGCCGCACAGCAGGAGGTGAGTGGCTGGCGAGCTAGTAAGTTTCATCTGTATTTACAGCTTCTCCCCATCCCTCACATTACCTTCTGATCTCCGCCTCCTGTCAGATCAGCAGCAGCATTAGATTCTCATAGGAACGTGAATCTTACTGTGAACTGCGCATGCGAGAGATCTAGATTGCACGCTCCTTGAGAATCTAATGCCTGATGATCTGAGATGGAGCTGAGGCGGTGACGCTAGCACGGGGGAGCGGCTGCAAATACAGATTATCATTAGCAGAGAGGTTTGACTGCACAGAGACCATAATAAATCAGTTGCTTGCAGACTCATATCAAAGCCCTATCAGTGAATGGCAAGTGACAATTAAGCTGCATGTGGTGGCAGGCTTTATAGTGGCAAGTGAGTTGATGTACCTCAATTGTACAGCTGCATCTGGTGGCAGGCTTTAAGTCAGAATTCAACACTTATTTTAGTTCGCGCATGGTTCACCCATTATTTTTTTTACCACTTCCGTCCGTGCCTCTTTCCCACACTGTGCACTTGTCTCAGTCACAATTTTGGTAAGCCCACAAGTTAGGCCTAGCCAAAATGAGTAAAAAACAAACATCACTGGAGATCTTCTTTGAGAAGGGGGAAAGACCCAATGATGATACAGCAGAAGACTCTAAGACTGGCAAAAAGAAAGCTGCATTTAAAAGAAAATACCGAGTCCTACTTAAATTATGGGTTCATTGTAACAGGTGATTCACATTCGCCAAGCCTGCTTTGCGTAATATGTGGCAACCGGCTATCCAACGAAGGCATGAAACCTTCAAAACTGCTTCGCCACATGGAGACCAAGCACCCTGCTTTAAAAGACAAGCCTTTGGAGTTTTTTGGTTTTTGTTCTTTTTTTTACAGATAAATTTTAAAAAATTTATTGATAAAAATATTCCATAGGTAATGCATCTCTTAATGATATGTAAGTACACAGAAACAAAAGGAGTTTTGTTATAGGTATGCCACTTGGTGCTGTAACCTCTAGCAAGTAGCCAAAAATTACACAATACTGCATAATCAAAAATTATTTAATGATCTAATTAAATATTAAGAAACAGTTTGATTAAACCCTCTTTCAATTTTTATTAAGGCATAGAATTTGAAACCTTACACTTGGAAATAACTTGTTTCCTGATAATTAGAATACTGATCACAAACCACAAGTGATTTTCTTAATTTCTGGAAAGTTTACCAGAAAGCAAGCCTTTGGAGTTTTTCAAAAAAAAAAAAAATGTGAACAAGAAGAACAGAAGCAATTATTGAAGGCCACCACTTCATCAAATGTGTCTGCACTGAGAGCATCATTCTTAGTGGCTAACCACATTGCTAAAGCTATGAAGCCCTTTACTATTGGTGAAGAGTTGATCCTGCCTGCTGCTAAGGACATTTGTCTTGAACTTTTAGGAGAGGCTGCAGTTCAAAAAGTGACACGTGTTCCTCTTTCGGCTAGCACCATAACTAGGCGAATTGATGAAATAGCAGAGGATATTGAGGAACAACTGTTAGAGAGTATTAATGAATCACCATGGTACGCAATCCAGGTTGACGAGTCTACCGATGTTGGCAACAGGCAACAATGCTTGTTTTTGTGTGATATATTTTTCAGGATGATGTGCATGAGGTTATGTTATGTGCATTCTTGTTGCCAATCAACACCACAGCTGCAGAACTATTCAAGTCTTTGAATGATTACATATCAGGAAAACTGAACTGGTCATTTCGTGTCGGTATATGCACGGACGGAGCAGCTGCCACAACTGGACGGCTTTCTGGTTTCACTACTCGGGTCAAAGAAGTCACTTCTGAATGTGAGTCTACGCACTGTGTCATCCATAGAGAAATGCTGACTAGCCAAAAAATGTCACCTGAATTTAACAACGTTTTGCAGGAGGTGATTAAAATTATCAGCCACATTAAAGTACATGCCCTTAATTCACGTCTGTTCACGCAGCTCTGTGAGGAGATGGACGCAGAGCACACACGTCTTCTCTTATACACAGAAGTGAGATGGGTTTCTAAAGGTAGGTCACTGGCAAGAGTTTCTGAGTTAGAAGAGCCGCTCCAGAGATTTCTTTTAGAAAAACAGTCACCACTGGCAGCACATTTCAGTGACACAGAAGGGGTCGCAAAATTTACTTACTTGTGTGACATATTCAACCTGTTCAACGAACTCAGTCTGTCACTTCAGGGGAGAACAACAACTGTGTTCAGTCGGCAGATAAAGTGGCTGCATTCAAATCCAAACTGGAATTATGGGGGCGACGAGTGAACATTGGGATTTTTAACATGTTTCAAACATTAACAGAGATTTTGAAAGAGACAGAGCCAGGGCCTTCTTTCTCCCAGCTGGTGCATGATCGCCTATCTCAGCTTTCAAAAGAGTTTGAGCATTACTTCCCAACCACAAAAGACCCCTGAACTGGGAAGGAATGGATCCGCGACCCATTTGTGAATAAGCCAGGTGAATTGACTTTGTCCGTGCTGGAAGAGGATCAACAGCTTGAGATCACAAATGACGGTGGCCTTAAAAGTATGTTTGAGACAACTTCAAATCTCCATACGTTCTGGATTAAGGTCAAGACAGAATATCCTTAGATTGCCACAAAAGCACGGAAAAGCCTGCTTCCATTTCCAACATCCTATCTTTGTGAAGCAGGGTTTTCTGCAGTGACAGCAACCAAAATGAGATTATGGAGTAGAATGGACAGAAGCAACACTCTTCAGGTGTCACTGTCTCCCATCACCCCCAGATGGGACCATCTAGTTGCAGGAAAACAAGCTCAGGGCTCCCACTGATTCTGCATTATGGTGAGTTGTATAATTATTTCATTGTATATTACAATGTAAGAATAATAGAAATATAGTGCACAATAAGTGTAGTGTGCTTGAATCATCCCGAAACCGCCCCACACCCCTGTCCATGGAAAAGTTGTCTTCCACGAAACTGGTCCTTGGTGCCAAAAATGTTGGGGACTGCTGCAGAATGGCATGAATAAACCTTAGCCTGACTGGTATTTCAAAACAAAGAAAATGCTGTTTCTAAAATCAGGGTCAACTTCACCTGACCTTTCACTTTCTGGTCTAGGTAATGAGGTTCTGCCCAGAATGGGGAGAAATGGGTACACAAAGAGGAGGCGTAGAGCAGAGGAAAATACCTTTGGTCCTCTCTTGTCAGTTACTCCTTGTTTATCATATCTGCTCTGGCTCATCTACTTCCACTCAGTATTGGTCACAAGAATAGTAGTTCCGAAGGGAAGGGTCTTCTTTCTAAGGGCCTTTCTGCAGCCAGTGGTATGTTTTTGAAGTGAGCTCTGTAATTCTGTACTAAGAGTTGTTATTCTGATCTCAGCAAGAAAGCAGGTGACACAAGAAAAGCATTTCACTAAGGGCAGAGAGATGGATTTATGGACAAAGATTGTACTACAATAGGTGTGGCTTAGCTAAAGGAGAACTGTAAAAGGTATTTATCCACTAATATTTAAAAGCTGAGCAGCCCAGGGGCACAGTGTAATTTTAGCCAGGTTGAAAGGAGTATGAGGGGGAAATATTGTTAAAACAAAACATCATAATCCAACTAGAGAAAAAATATATACTCTACCTATAAATAGTAAAGTAAATAAGCAAATAATATAGAGAGAAGGGAGAAGGTAAGATGGAGAAACACTTGTTTTATGGGAGGGCTGTTTGGGGAAAGGAGTTTTTTGGGAGAGTAGGGTGAGCAATATAAGAGATTCATTTGGGTCAAGAATAGATAGAGCGCTGAAAGGTTAACTGATGGAGAGAACGTAACTATCTTCCTGCATTCCTTAAACATTAGACTAGGAAGCATCCCAGGCTCTCCTCGGCTTCATGGAGGAAAAATTTATTCTAAATCCAACAACATAGTCATTGAATTCCTAAAAGTTTATGTATTTTTTTGTGGGGTATGCTCAATGAAAGAATGAAACCCTCTGATTGTGAAAGAAGAAATTCTACATAATATGATTTATAATAGAGTTTTGAATATACTGATTCCCTAAAGCCTTCAATTTCACTGTAATAAAATGGAGTATTTCATTTAAAGTTAAATAAACTTTGGCAAAAAAATAAGCTATTCATTAGTATTAGATTTATAGCACTAAAACTCAACAAAAATAAGAAGGAAAAGAAAGACTATATAAACCTTTCTCTTATTAGCTCTAAGGATCATTTTACCAGCTAGTATAAAACTGTATAACAATTGTTCACTACAGTCCTCCCTCTGACTCCCTTTTACCCACCAAGAACTAATTTGCCTATTCGGTCAGGCAGCGATTTGCAGAAATGTCACTTACTAGACTAAGGGTCTTTCTGCATTGCTGTTATACTATCATGTCCTTTGCAGCCAGGGGTAAGTTTTTGAAGTGAGGTCTGCAATTTTATACTGAGAGTTGCTATTCTGAACTCAGTGAGAAAAACCATCAGACTAGAAAGCAGGTGACACACTATTTTATTCAGTTTTGTGACTAAGGGCAGAGAGATTGATTTATGAACAAAGATTGAAACAAACCACAATGTGTGTGGCTTTGCTAAATGAGAACTATGAATGACAGCTATCCACTAATATTTAAAGGCTGAATAGCCCAGGGCAGAGTGTAATTTTAGTCAGGTTGAAATAAATATGAGGGGGAAAAAAAGATTGGAAAAAGTCAGCATAATCTAACTAGAAGGAAATGTCGCTATGAATTAGTTTGCAAGGAAGAAAAGAGAGTGCTTTATTTACACATTTTTTAAAAAAATAAACAGTTTAAGTAAGGTATTCTCACACTTTGAAATGGAACTTCAATTTCAAATAATACTACGTAGAAATGCTAATGGAGAATGGTATGACCCAGTATGTAAATAACTTCTGGGATGAGGAGGAGCTTCTGGGACTGCTGGCTATTAATGGCTTTGGGCTTATTAAACCTTAATAAATAGAATTTTAATGTGGTTAGTTTGGAAAACTTAGGAGGGTTGTTATATTACCTATAGGTAGAGGCTGTTATTCACAATTGGCAAAATTAAGAACCAAAATAAGGAGTTTTTGAAAAATGCTGGAGGTGAAAAACCTATAGAACCACGCCACTATTATAAAATACCTGATTCCTGTGCACTACTGTATAATGTTTATTTCCTGATCTACCAATCTCCATTTCCACATCTCTTACAGTCATTTTTCATGAGCCTTAGTTCTCACCAATCCCCATTTTTCCTTGAGCTTTTAGACTCTGAATCTCTTACATAAAAATACCTAAAATTTCTTGCAATTCCTGTCTTTCCGTTATTTTCTTTTTTTTTAAATCTAATCTTTAGTATTTTCTTTGCTAAGAAAATTGATGGCAAATTTCTTTAGTCTTTGTATGAATAAAAGTATTTATATTTTGCCTGTATAATAATGCTATTTTATTTGATATAAAAATCAAAGTTGAGATTTATTGAGCAATTAAGATTTTAATTTATAGTCCTTTATAATGTACTTGTTACTAAGGAGAATTCTGATGTTTTTGCCTAAGAATGATTTCTTTTTTTTTTTTTTTTTTTTTTTTTTTTTAAATTTTTTTTTTTTTTTAATTAATTAATTTATTTATTTATTTATTTATTTATGGCTGTGTTGGGTCTTCGCTTCTGTGTGAGGGCTTTCTCTAGTTGCGGCAAGTGGGGGCCACTCTTCATCGCGGTGCGCAGGCCTCTCACTATCGTGGCCTCTCCCGTTGCGGAGCACAGGCTCCAGACGCGCAGGCTCAGCAATTGTGGCTCACGGGCTTAGTCGCTCCGCGGCATGTGGGATCCTCCCAGACCAGGGCTCGAACCCGTGTCCCCTGCATTGGCAGGCAGACTCTCAACGACTGCGCCACCAGGGAAGCCCAAGAATGATTTCTTTGTAGATAAACTGCTTTCTCTCTGACAGCTTTTAATATTTTTCCTTTATTCTTGCTGCTTTGCAGCTTTAGTGTATCTCCATCCTCTTTCTGTTTGTGTGCAGTTTTGATATAATGATTCCAAATCTCATCAACTCTGTCTTCAATATTGTTTCTCTCTTTTTTGACCACCTTCTGTTGGGGCTTCACATTAGGCATGTGATTCAGCCTCAGATCAATCCTCCTGGTCTCATCACTGTTTGCTCTCGGTTCTTTTAGACTGCTGAATTTGTAGTATTTTCAAATTCACTATGTCTCTCCTCAAATGAATTCTTAGAGTTTATAGAGTTTTATTTTTGTTGAAATCTAAACTTAATATTTACATGGCATATAATGTTTTCTTCAATTAACAAAGTCTATACTTTCCATTAGGGTTCAATTCTGGTGTTGTACATTCTATGGGTATGAACAAATAAATACATAATGACATGTATCTCTCATTATAGTATCATACAGAGAATTTTCACTGCTCTAAAAATGCTCTATGCTCCACCTGTTTATCCCTTCTTCCTCCTTAACCTCTGTCAATCACTGATCTTTTCACATTCCCCATAGTTTTATCTTTTCCAGAATGTCATATAGTTGGAATCATACAGTATGTAGCCTTTTCAGATTGGCTTCTTTCACTTAGTAATATGCATTTAAGTTTCCTCCATAACTTTTCATGATACGATAATTCAATTCTTTCTATCAGTGAATAATATTCCATTGTATGGACACCCCATGGTTTATTTATTCATTCATTCATCTTTTGAAGGACTTCTTGGCTGCTTTCAAGTTTCAGAAATCATGACTAAAACTCTAAATATCTCTTTGCGGGCTTTTGTATGGACATAAGTTTTCCACTCATTTGGATAAATACCAAAGAGCTTAGTTGCTGGATTTTATGGAAAAAGTATGTTTAGTTTTATATGAAACAGCCCACTGTCTTCCAAAGTGGCTGTATTAAATTGCATTCTCACCAGCAATGAATGAGCGTTCTGTTCCTCCACATACTTGCTAGCATTCAGTGTTGTCAGTGTTTTGCATTTTAATCATTTAAATAGGTATGTATTGGTATCTCCTTGTTGTTTTAATTTGCATTTCCATGATGACATGTGATGATGAGCATCTTTTCATATGTTTATTTGCCATATGTATATCTTCTTTGATGAGGTGTCTCTTAAGGTCTTTGGCTTGTGTTTCAATTGAATTGTTTGTTTTCTTATTGTAGAGTTTTAAAAGTTCTTTTTATATTTTGGGTAACAGTCCTTTATCAGGTATGTGTTTTGTGAAGATTTTCTCCCAGTCTGTGGCCTGTCTTTTTATTCTCTTAATATTGTCTTTTGCAGAGCATAATTTTAAATTTTAATGAAGTTCAACTTAATGACATTCTTCTTGTATGGATCGTGCTTTTGGTTTTGTATCAAAAAAGTCATCATCACCAAACCCAAGGCCACCTAGATTTTCTCTGTTATTTTCTAGGAGTTTCATAGCTATGCATTTTACAGTTAGGTCTATGATCCATTTTGAGTTAATTTTTTTGAAATGTGTATAATCTGTGTCTAGATTCATTTTTTTGCATGTGGATGTCCAGTTGTTCCAGCACTATTTGTTGAAAAGACTATCCTTTTGCCATAGAATAGCCTTTGCTCCATTATCAAAGATCAGTTGACTGTATTTGTGTGAGTATTTCTGTGCTGTCTATTTCATCCATTGATCTATTTGTCTATTCTTTTGCCAATAGCACACTGTTTCAGTTACTATAGCTTAATGGAGGTCTTTAAGTTGGATAGTGTCAGTCTTCTGACATCAATACCATGTTGATTATTCTGGGTCTTTTGCCTTCACATAGAAAACTTTAGAAAGAGTTTGTCAATATCCTCAGAATAATTTGCTGACATTTGGATTAGGATTGCTGAATTTATAGATCAAGTTGGGAAGAACTGAGATCTTGACAATATTGAGTTTTCTTATCCATGAACATGGAATAACTCCCCATTTATTTAGATCTTCTTTGGTTTCTCTTATAAGAGTTTTGTAATTTTCCTCATATAGCTCTTGTACACACTCTGTTAGATGTATACCTAAGTATTTTGTTTTTGTGTTAATATAAACAGTATTGTATATTTAATTTTAAATTCCAATTGTTTATCATTGGTATATAAGAAAGCAATTGACATTTGTGTATTAACTGTAACCTGAAACCTTGTGATAATGGGAAAAGAGGTGGGTAATGTTCAAAGGGTAAGAGGGACTCAACACTTCACTGCTGGCTTTGGAGATGATGGAAGGGAGGCCAGAGCCAAGGAGTGTGGGGTAGCCTCTAGGACCTGGGAACACCCCTCAGCTGACAGCTAGCAAGGAAAAGGGGACTTCAGTTTTACCATCACAATGAAATGAATTCTGTCAACAACCTAAGTGAGCAAGGAAATTATTTTTCCCCTAACCTTTGTAAAGGAGTGCAGCCCTGCCGACACCTTGATTTTAGCTTGATGAGACTTGTAACAGACTTACCTACAGAACTGTGAGGTAAATTTGTGTTGTTTAAGCCACAAAGTTTATGAAGACATGTTATGGCAGCATTAGGAAACTAATATAATCTAAGACTCAGTGTTTTCATAGTTACAAGCAAGAGAAGATAATCTCAAATGATTTTACATAAATATAGCTGAATAAAATGGTATATGCCAACTCATAGATTTGATAGGAAGGCTCTCAAACCAATCTTAAAGCAGACATCCAAGATCAAAGCCCAAACCAGACCAAAGATCTAGTTCAATAATAAATCTGCTACTTATGTGAACCATCAATAAATCACTATTGTCTCTTCCTACTCATACAACTTTTGCACCAGGAACTTTGTTTTACAGCCATTGGTAAAGTGCTGCCACTGGCATTGTAATTGCAACCATCAAACATCCAAAACTTCTGCCATCACACATAGCAGTGAAAATGGAAGTTCCAAACCGAATGGTTTTTGAAACAGCTACTTCTGAACTGAAGTCTTATTGATTTACACCTATTGGCAGACCTTAGGTTATATGCTTGTACCCTGGTTGCAGGGCCTGCCTAGAATTTGGGTTTCTACTCCTACATTGGGAAAGGAGTCATTATATTAGCATATCATTAAATCTATGTATGATTGCAAATATACCTTAAATAATGTTGATAGAAGTAGAATGTACCAAGCTAATGGATTTAGGATAGTATGTCTGGGACAGAAAGATATGTGAAAATACAAATAAGATTTGTGAATATGCAGATTAAAAAAAAAAGCAGGTGAGTTTATATAATAGGGTACAATAGGATGGGAGCCAAGATTAATCTGGGTAGGCGGTGATCTCTGTTGCTTGGGTTATAATCCTTGATCTCCTAGTAATGATGTTATAATAAAAGCAAGTTAACTAAAGTGACCAGAGGCCATTCAAGGCAAAATCTTACAAATTTTATCAACATTTTGAAGCAGACATTAAGGAGTATAGCAGAGGTATCTCAAATATAGCATAAAGAGGGAACTCATATAGGAGATAACATGTATGGAAATACAGTCAATTCTAATTATTTGCTATAGTTAGTTCTATAAAGTTGTCACATACACTGGACCATGGCTCCTAGGGGAAATACAGGATTAGACTCTTGCAAGCCTCTGATCACAGCATTTTCATCAACTGATTAAAACATACTTATTTTATGTCTGTTTGTTTTTGAAGACACCTTATTTAATATATATTGTTGATTCATTAGCACTGAACCCATGGCCAACAGAACTATTATTCGTATCTGAAAGAAGCTTATATAACACATATTTTCTTCACAAGGCACATCACAGCCTTCCTGCACTTAGGAACACTAGGCAACACTTAAGCACTATGCTTTGGGGCCATTTTAAACAGCAAAAGCACCAACAAAAAGGACAAAAATGCAAAAGGCAAGGCACTAAAAAGACTGAGAAGGACACTCGTTTATAGTATAAGAGCTGGAACAGAAGGCAGAATGTTGCCTTGTTTGACCTTAGCTGGAAATATAAAAAGTTGGGTCGTTTAAATGTTTTGCCATTCTGCATGTCTAGAAATGACGGTGAAAGCATCATGAATATTGATTTGGGGGTTAAAATTAAATTTGGGGGAGTAGTCACATTTGCTAACATGGAATCTATGAATAATTAATATCAACTACATATGGAATATACAGAGCCCATATGCTTGGCATTTCTCCCACTGACATTGACTCTACTGTGTAAATAAACTAACTTCCCATAATCCCTGTTGTTTTACCTTTTGTTCTTGTTAATACCATGTCTGATAAGAAGCCCTAAATGTAGCCTGGCAGGGAGCTCAATGTTATATATAACAAAAAAGTGGAAATAACCTAAATATCCAACAAGAGGGGCTTGGGACAGTAATTTATTCTTAATATTGATATCCTTTCAAGTCATTAAATATAATGATGTACATTTGTTAAGTTTTATTGATGTGGAAATCCTTTTATGTATTTCAAATGATAATCTAATCCAGAATAAAGTGTGATTCATTTTAATAACATGTTAATTTACATGAAATATATTTTTCTATGAATAGGACTGGAAGATTTTCAGCAAATTTTCTGTCATTGTCATTTCTAGGTCGTAAACTTTGAAGTGTTTTACTTCCAATTTCTGTTTGGTTATCTAGATTTTCTACTCTTATATAATGACCACATTTTATTTATGCATTTAAAAATACATGTGAATAAGAAAAAATTTAAGGGATCAAGATTACTTCAATGAATTATGTCATTACTCAGCATTGTCCACGTACACCATTATTTGCTTTCCTCTCCTTCCCAATTTTTGTTTATTTTCTTGTCATTTTCGGTACTCATTCTTAGTCCTTCTAATTACATTGAAGTCCTGTCAGTCAAAAATATGAAGGAGCTACACTGAATTCACACTGGATTTTATATGGCCATTGATAAAAACTAAAATTCAAAGGCTTTTATTATAGACCAAGTACAGAACTAAGAACATTATACAAATGATCTTATTTGAGCTTTAAAATAATCCTGTGAAATTAGTAGATATTATACTCATTTTTCATAGATATGAAATGCTGAAATCTGGTTGACTTAACTTGTCCAAGAATACAGTGCTAGTGAGGGGTAGAAGTAAGGTTTGTAGTCAGGGAGTCTAATTTCACAGCCCATGCACAAACCACTATGCTGTTTGGCTGCCTCCAGTAAGACTTTCTGTTCTCTACTTCACCATTATAGTTGGAAACACCCTATAAATTTAAATAATATATTTTTTAAATAGACATGTTTTTCCATCCTGGGAAAAACTATTTCAAGAGGGGGATTAAGATTTGGGGTGGGTGGATGAATTGAACAGGAAGGGAAGGGAGTGAAATTCCCTCGGAAATCTTGAAACAATCTAGCATTTCTACTTGTTCAAGTCTGCTTTCTGTCCGCCAAGTCAGAGAAAAATATCAGTGGATATTTTAGATTTTCTGCTCATAAACTCACTTGATTAATGATGTTAGCTGAGGAGCATCAATTACCAAAAGCACATTTTGCTCTAGGAAATCCCAAGATCCAGTCACAAGGGATATTTATGGGAGAACACAAGAGATTTATGCCCTTTATGTAAAGCGCTATATGTCCTGGATGATAGTTTGTTTATCTTGTACTTCAGAACAGGGATTCCAAAAATATACATGCTGTGAAAGGCATCATTAAGAGAAAGAGGCCCACAATGTGATAAATGCCAGCCTGCTTCAAGAACAAACTACTATCAAATAAACTGCTCTCTTTAAAAATATATGAAGGCAGACTATCTACTCCCAACCCCCTATCATTGGCTGAAAAAAAAAGGACATCTACAGGAGTGTAGTGCACTACACTAGCAGTAGTGCCTGCTAACTTTGGAGCATATAATTTGCAAATTACACATTTAATCGTCCAGTGAATTCTTAGTGAATCAAGAGGGAGGAAGAATGCTGTCCACTAGCCCCTTCAATGAGGATTTATTCTGTGTTGCTGAGAACACATTGAATTGTGGGGAAAAAAGTCAGTAGCTACCAAAACCAAAACCAAACCAAACAAAAGCAAAGCTATAACGCATGATATATTAGTAGTACAAATTATTGTTGCCATCATTTATTTAATCCACCATGTGCAAAGAATGTGCAATAGCACAATATCATTAATTCCCAAACATCTCTAGCAGGTAGCTGGTTTTATTGCACGTTGACATTTTGGGAAACAGGATCTGGGTGGCTGAGTGACATGCTTAATAAAACTCCATTAAATTTTAAAAATGTATATTTTACTTATGATATATTGCTATGCAAGGCTCCCTAACCTCTACTCCAGGCTTTGAGCATAACATGGCTGAAATTCAGTCACACCAAAATCCCTACAACAAATCTCCTATATAAAAACCTAAGCTTTTGGAAGTTCAGTTTACCTTATACTTCATCTGCCGTAAGCTAAAAGGAACAGAAATTAATAATGATGTAGAGGAGGAGCAGTAAAAATATTAGAGACTAGGACCAAGGTGAAGAAGAAAATTTTAAAAAGAAGGTACAATTTTTAAACCAGCAGAAGAAAATCCAAACCAGTGGGAAGCAGGAAAGGAGAAATAAAGGTGGAAAAAATAAAACGCCTTAAATGTAAGATACAAACAAGATGGCAGAAGTTATTCCCCGTACAACCAGATATTTAAAATATATTTAAATAACATAAATTTAAAAATTAAAGAGACTCTCAGATGGGATCAAAAAATAAAATAAAAATCTAGGTATATGTGGTCCACAATGGAGACAGAGAGACTGTAAATTAAAATATAGGGGAATATACACCAGGCAACTAAAAAGAAAAAGCTAAGGTATGAATTTTAATATATATCATTTTGTGTCCAGACAGGAAAATAGAAGCCTCTCCAGGTTTTCCAAAGGGAGAAAATTTAATACTGGGAATTCCTTAGAAAATGTTGGGAGGGTTAGAGGAGTAGGAGTGAAAAGGTGAGACATATCAACTTAGATATGTCTAAGTTGATTGTGTCCTCCTACAAAAAGTCACATATATATGTGTGTGTATATATATATATATATATATATATATATATGGTAGGTGCTTCAGTAATTTCCCAGGTAGGACCCAATATTTATTTATTTATTTGTCTGTTCGTTTGTTTGGCTTGTCCTTTTTTGCGCTTATGTATGCAGTGTGAATTTAAACCCCAAAATGGCATAAGAGCAGGATGGGACAAAAATGTTCATGGGAAATATTTTATTTATAGTCCTATACCTGGACCGAGACATATAAAGTTTCTTGGCAATATACTTTGCTGTTGGGCCAATTTATTTTCAACCTGCCTTTTCAGTGACTTTTTAAAAATTATCATTATTTACATTTTAGATAGGAAAGAATTTTGCAGAAAAAATAATGAGAAAATGACAAGTGAAAATTGCAAATGAATGAGAAGCTAATTGATGTACTAAGGAACCAAAACAGCCATAAAGTACTGGGATCAAGAGCCAGGATGCAGAAGTAAGTTTTGATGTTCTGAAAGTACACACAACTCACTCTGAATGAAGCAAAGAAAGGGGAATAATGAAGATAGAACAGTTGTTCTGGATTGACAACAGACTGTGAAAGTTCATGGGAGTCTGGGTGCTTCTCACTCTTTTTTTTTTTTGGCTGAAGAACAACTTTTATTTATTAAGAATTAATAATTATATATAATAATGAAAATAATAATCAAGAACTAGTAATGTAGCAAGTGGGTGCTTCTCACTCTTAAAAGAAGGAAAATAATCTTCCATAGAAAGGAAATAGTATGGCTTTGGGCAGTAGTTCTCCATCTTGATTGTACATTGGAATCACTTGGAGAGTTTTAGAAACCACTGATGACTGCTTCCCATTCTCAGATTTACAAATTTAATAGATCTGTATTGTATCCAAGTATCAAGATTTTTTTAAAGCCTCCCAGGTGATTCTAAGTTGGAGCCAAGGTTGAGAAGCACTGACAAAAGGTTTGAAAATAGATTGATACATAGAGTTAGGAGGCCACTTATGGTAGATATAAGGACTGACTGCTGAACACAGTGAAGGTCTAACTGAGAATGGATGTATGTCAATTTGCAGCACTCCTAACCACCATAGTGGTTTAACATTTTAAGCAATGTTGGCACGTATAGTCACAAAAATAAAGAAATAAAACTATGAGGTTAATATATTTCTTGGAACATGAAAATAAATCCCAATCTGCTGCTTCAAGTACTCTTATGTCCAAGGTGAAAGTGGCTGCCTGAATTGTCCAATAATTTGTCTTTTATAATATAGATCTAGCTATTTTTCCTAGCCCATGTCTCTCACAACAAAGTCTTCATGTTAATTAAAATCTTTAGCTATGCACTAGACACTTCAAAATAAAGTTAATATATGTGACCAAATTGAACTTAATGCCAGCAGTCTAGATCTGAGGAACAGCTTATCTCACATTTGACAGCTTTGATTTCCTAATGAAATACTATTTTCCTTCTATTTGAAGACAAAAATAAGATTTTAATTACTAAGCTATTGACCTGATGGCATTTTTGTGTGTGTGTTTTCTTTTCCCGTCAAAAACAGAAGCAAACACTTTGATGTGTTACACAATACATGTGCTAGAAACTGCTGTATCGTTAATCACTGCTCTCATAGAACCATTAATTGCATGGTTATGGGCTGCATTACACAACTGAATCCTGCACGTTTCCTAAATAGCAGTGTTTCTCAAATTTAAATATTTATCAAAAGAAAAAATCATAAATTCTTCAGTGACTTTATTTTATTATAAAATTTTAAATATAAACAAAAAAATTTATATTTAAATATAAATATAAAAATATAAACATAAAATTAGGTATAAATACCTTATGATAATCACCCTTTTATAATTTAAAACCAAAATATTTTGACGAATGAAATACAATCAAACCAAATAATAAACTCTCAAATGAATAACATTAAATGAAATTAACATTATGGGTGATATTTTACTGACAACAAATGCCATCTTCTTTTAACAAGTTTTTAGAGCTATATTCAAAAATACTTTAAACAAGAATAAAGTCTTCACAGATGGCTGCCAATCACCTGTGTAACATTTATGTGAATGTTTATATTCTTATGGATATAGGTAAGAAGGATGATGAAATGAAGCAATGCTTTGTGAAAAAATAATAAACAAAAATTAGCTTTTATAGTGACACAGATTCTTAAGGATTCCTCTCAAGAGTACAGACATGCTCCAGTTACAAAGTATTAATATATTTCACTGGAGGTTAAATAAGCCAACATGTCTCACAATTCACATGCCTCTTATAGATATTTTAGTAGAAATGAAACCAAACCATCTCATAGACTATCAGTCCATGGGAAAGGGAAAATGTTTTTTGTCATGAATGATCTTGCAGGTTGTGTTGGTTATAAACTATTACCTCTCAGCTCCAAATTCATCCTTTTGGTCCTCTCTATAAAAATGGATCTAGGCCCTTAAATATTTTTTCTCTGACAACTGCACCATGTGAAGTTTTGTCAAGACAGGGCACTGGAGAGACACAGTAGAGAGGGCAGGAGGAAAGGGTTTTGCTCCCTGGTGAGCCGGCTCAGCAGCAGTTCCTCTGGCAGGGCATGGGGCACAGGTGGCTGTCCCAGTGTACAGTCCTGCAGCAAATGCAGTCTCCCCAGTGCCCAGCTCTTTCAGGCAGAGAGGCCAGTAGAAGCAGCAGCTTCCCCAGCACCAGTGTTGTCTGGCTTTATGTGGAACGCCTTTGCTAAGACACCTCCTCGGCAAGTTCCGGGCGGGGGAGGGGGATATCTGTTTACTCCCATCAACGAGGCACCACAGTGACTTTTCTGCCACGTAGTGAACCACAGCCAGGTTCTCTGCAACAAAGTCTGGACCTCAGTCCCAAGGGGCCTCTTCTCTGGGTATTCCATCTCAGCCTTCAGGCTAGTGGTTATTTTTCTATATATTTTTTTTAATTTTTGAATTTTATTTTATTTTTTTATACAGCAGGTTCTTATTAGTCATCAATTTTATACACATCAGTGTATACTGATGTTTTACTGATAACAAATACCATTTTCAACAAAAAATTAATGCTTTCAAGAGAAGAGTAAACCACCTCCCCTTTGCATTTCTTATTAACTTTTAAAAATATTTATTTATTTATTTATTTATTTATTTATTTATTTTTGGCTGTGTTGGGTCTTCGTTGCTTCGCCTGGGCTTTCTTTAGTTGCGGCGAGTGAGGGCTACTCTTCCTTGTGGTGTGCGGGCTTCTCATTGCTGTGGCTTCTCTTGTTGCGGAGCACAGCCTCTAGGCACATGGGCTTGCTTCAGTAGATGTGGCGCATGGGCTTAGTTGCTCCGCAGCATGTGGGATCTTCCCGGACCAGGGCTTGAACCCGTGTCCCTTGCTTTGGGAGGTGGATTCTTAACCACTGCACCACCACGGAAGCCCCTTTTTTTGTTTTTTTGTTTTTTAATAAATTTATTTGTTCATTTTTGGCGTAATTTTTAAAGCTTCATTTCTACCACCAAATGTCTAGAACCACTGCAAAATCCTTTGTGTAGTGCATCAGTTACACATAAAATCAGCTGTGTTCTTTTCTCATGAGCCCACAATAACCAAGCAACAATTGAGCTTGGAACAAATGCAGTAGTAAACAAAGATTAGATGGGCCTTAAAAGCATATTATAGTTCTCAGTAGCCATTCAGATATTAAAAGATACACAAATATGAACTTTTGTTAGGTTTAATTGAAAAGTATTTTTATGTAGAACTCATAGAATTCTGAGATACATTCCTTGATACAGTTTTAGAAATAATGATATATATAATTCACCACAAAGAAGGAGTACTAAACTGAGTTATGGCTCCACAAATCATGAGGCTCAAAGACAGAGTATTTTTGGTGCACAGCTTACCTACGTAAACCTTAAACAGTTGGCTATTTCTTTTTTTAAAAGAATTTTATTTATTTATTTATTTATTTATTTTTATGGCTGTGTTGGCTCTTTGTTTCTGTGCGGAGGCTTTCTCTAGTTGTGGCAAGCGGGCGCCACTCTTCATCGCTGTGCGCAGGCCTCTCACTATCACAGCCTCTCTTGTTGTGGAGCACAGGCTCCAGACGCGCAGGCTCAGTAATTGCGGCTCACGGGCCCAGTTGCTCCGTGGCATGTGGGATCTTCCCAGACCAGGGCTCGAACCCGTGTCCCCTGCATTGGCAGGCAGATTCTCAACCACTGCACCACCAGGGAAGCCCCCAGTTGGCTATTTCTATATCTCTGTTTCTTCTAATACAAAATAAAGATAATATTGTTATCAATCCTAGCTTCCTACTGTTAAAGGTCAACAGATGTGTCATAAACACGGCATTGTATTCTAACATAACTTTTTATTACAAGAATAGATTTTAGTTTTGATCTCATGAAGACCTTCCCCATTGTTAACTTTAGAAAAGTTGAAAAATATATTTCTAAATGTAATAGATGTCAAAATTCACACAATTTTTAGACAAAAAAAAGGTGTAGAAGAGCATCCCAGAATGAAAAGATAATTACATAGCAGCTAAATGAAACATTAAATGCAGTAACTAAAAATAAATTTAATAAAAGACCATTATTAATTGTTTTATTCTTAATTTGGCTGACAATTTAATGTTAAAATCTCTAACTGTTAGATATTAGTTACTTATTTCTACCCTATTTTTACTTTATACACATATTGCAGATCTCATCACTTAGCAGGAAAACCACCTGTTTCGATCAAAAATAGCTTATGCATCCAAAACTAAATATTCATTTTAAACACAATTTAAAAGACATAAACTGTTTCAAACCTGAAAGAAATCGTGTAACTACTTTATTCTAGGCATAAGTGGGTTTCCACCATTGTTTGACAATGGCTACTACCCAGACTCCACTATAAGTACCTGCCTTCCTGAGTAAGTAATAATCTATGTAATATCATACAGGTACATCTTTTTTTTTTTTTTAAAATCTTGAAAATTCACTCTCCATCTGTTTCATATTATCTTTTTTTTTTTTTTGGTCACTCTGCTATTTTTGCTTCAAGTACCTTGATTTTTCAAGAATTCTTGTCTCCCATATCAACACCTATGTTACTTGATATATTTGTATTTAGTTTCAAAATAATCCACTTGGATTCTACTACCTTCTCATCTTTATTGTTTGGTACATTTTCAGGACATGATATTAAAATTATCCTTTCATTTTATGCACCACAAGCATAGATGAGCTCCTCTCAAACCCATTTCCATGAATTGTTGCCAATTGCCTATCCTTGGTCAGACAGGGAGGAAAGATCGAAGATCAGTTACACACAAAATAACTGAAAAGTACAAATATATATTTATTTTTTTAAATTAATTAATTAATTTTATTTTTGGCTGCTTTGGGTCTTGGTTGCTGCACGCAGGGTTTCTCTAGTTGTGGCGAGCGGTGGCTACTCTTCGTTTCGGTGCATGGGCTTCTCATTGCGATGGCTTCTCTTGTTGTGGAGCATGGACTCTAGGCATGCAGTCTCCGTAGTTGTGGCGCATGGGCTTAGTTGCTCCGTGGCATGTGGGATCTTCCTGGACCAGGGATCGAACACTTGTCCCCTGCATTGGCAGGCGGATTCTTAACCACTGCACCACCAGGGAAGTCCAAGGATACATTTCTTATGTTACTCCTCTAGAAAGAGAAATTCTCAGAGATTTGTGAGAGTGTCAGTAGTTGGTAGAGCAAAGAGTTTTAAGAGCATAGCTATCGAGTTAGATAATTCTGGGTTTGAACTCATAATGCCACTTACTAGCTGTACTTCATTGAAAAATTTATTGAATTTTTCAGAGCTTCATTTTCTTATATGTAATATAGAATTATAATAGTGCTAAATCCCTGAGTTAATGTAAGAATTAAATGAGATAGCATATGAAAACACTGAGCAGAATGACAAACATATAGTATGTACTCAAAAATATTTAACCATCATTTTTATGATTTCCTATACCAGCATGTCAAAAAAAATTCTTATGAAGATATAGATGTACACACACCCCTTTCTCTTTTTCTCTCCTTCCCTTTCTCTTTCTCTCTCATTAATCCAACCAAACAAATATTTAAAACACTTACCTACCCAAAGAGGGGACTTAGACCAAAAAGAAAAACTGCATTGCCAAAAAGCTGCAAAGATTGGAATAGAACATAGATAATACGTTTTCATCTCTGATATTTAGAGAGCTTGGAAACTGTCACTCTGTCCTTAATATAAGCAAAAGCTGGACGAGTTGAAAAATCAAGGACTTTCTTGAATCCATCATAGAACTGAGGTTGCAGAGCAAACTGGCACCCCCAAATCTGAATGGACAGAGCGATTCACCCCTGGGATCTGCTCATCTGGAGCAGAAGCTGCTGGATATGATGTGATAAAACAACTTACTTCACTAGTAAACGTAATGAATTCCTGGAGGCTGAGTGTGGACTAGACTAGCATACGAGTTTGAAGCACCTCAGGCCACAATCATAGGTGGATCTACATAATTTCTCAGACTTTCCCTCCAGGAACCCCACCAGTTTCTCACAGTAAAGATCTGGGAAAAAAGCCCAAATAACTCTGGCAAAGACAGAAGAAGAGAAGCCATTGTGAAACCCTCCCAGATCCTTCTAAAAAAAAAAAAAAAAAAGTCTACTCTGCCAAAGAAATGACTTTGAGAGAGCATAATATAGAAACTTTATCTGATCTAGGATCCTGGGAGAAGCATTTCCATCTGACTCACCCTCTCTAGCTTACCTTTCTCAATTAAAGGAAAAACCCAACAACAACAAAAACGTAGACATGAGGGGAAAGAATTCCAAGGAAATATACTGGAACTGTTGTAGCCTAAGAAAAGAGGAAGGGGAAGGGAAGAGAAAAAAAGCTATGTCCCTGAAGGAGGGACAGAAATACTGGTGAGAGCCACAGCCCAGGATAAAGGCCCACTAACAGTTTGAGACTTAATCAGAAGATTATAGAACACTTCCCTCTCTGAAACCCTACCACTATGGCACACAGCCTCCAGCAGATTTCAGTTAAAGGAGCTGCAAGACACAGAGCTCATCAGAGTAGCCGCATAAGCAGAAGTCCCAAAGATGAAAAGGAGAGACAAAAACAAGGACACAAGAGGAATTTTAAGTTGAACTTCTAGTAAGATTAATACAAATCCTTAACTAAAGGACTATTAACTTTAATACCCATACATATGCAGCTTTCAACAAAAATTTACAAGACATACAAAAAGGCAAGAAAAAACAGTTTGAAGGCACAAAGCTGTCATCAGAACCAAACTCAGATATGACACAATATTGGAACTATCAGATAACAGAGATTTTAAAATAACTAATTAATAGATAGAGGCTCTAATAGAAAACATGGGCAGCATGCAAAACCGAATGGTTAATGGCAGCAGAGAGATGGAAACTGAAAAAAAAAAGTAAATGGAAAGGTAGAAATGAAAAACAGAGTAACAGAAATGAAGAATGTTTTCAATGGACTCATCAGTTGACTCAACACAGCAAAAAAAAGAAACAATGAACTTGAAGATAGTTCAAAAGAAACTTTCCAAACTAAAAGGCAAAGGAAAAATAAGAATAAAACAACAAAAACAGAACATCCAAGAACTGTGGGACAATATCAAAAAATGTATAAGAAATGAAACTGGAATAACAGAAGGAACTAAAAACAAAATGAGATAGAAATAGTTGAAGAAATAATGGCTGATAACTTTCCAGAATTAATGACAGACCACAACCACAGACTGAGAAAGTTTAGAGAACAATGAATAGGATAAATACAAAGCAAACTACACCTAGAAATACATACTTAAACTTCAAAAAACCAGAGACACACAAAAACAATCTTGAAGGAAGCTAGATTGTAGAAAAACATCTTACCCATATAGGAACAAAGATAAAAAATCATATAAGTAAGAAAAAAGTTTAGTGACATATTTAGTGTTGCAAGAGAACAACTTGGAAACCAAGAATTATTTTTCAAAAGGTAAGGACAAATAGACTTTCTCAACCAAACAAAACCTGAGAGAACCATTGCTTGCTGACTTTCACAGTAAGAAATATTAAAATATTAAATCTTTAGGCAGAAGGGGGTGATATAGGTCAGGACATAGGTACTTACTTGAAGAACATAAGAGAAAGAATAAACGAATGTAAAATAAAATATTAATCTTTCTTATTCTTAAATAATCTAAAAGATAACCATTTAAAATAATAACATTAACAATGTCTCTAGTGATTATAGTATATGAATAAGTGAATTGAATGTTAGCAATGTCACAACGAATGGGAGAAAGGAATTGGAAATACTATGCTTTAAGGTCCTTTACTACATATGAAGCAGAATAGTGTTATTTGAAGGTACACACAGATTATTTTAAAATATATAATGTGAACTTTAAGGCAATCACTAAACTAAAAAATAAAGAATGATAATTGGTATGCTAAAGGAAGAGATAATATGGAATTGCATAAACTGCTCAATTGAAACCTAAGAAATCAGAAAAAGAGGAGATAAAGAAACAAAGAGCAAATGCAGTGAATAGAAAACAGTTACTGGGACTTCCCTGGCGGTCCAGTGGTTAAGACTTCACCTTCCATTGCAGGGGGTGCAGGTTCTATCCTTGATCAGGGAGCTAAGATCCCACATGCCTTGCAGCCAAAAAAAAGCAAAATATGAAACAGAAGCAATATTTTAACAAATTCAATAAAGACTTTAAAAATGGTCCACATCAAAAAAAAATCTTAAAAAAAAAAACTGTTACTAAAATGGTAGAGTTGAATCCAATAATATCAATAATAACTTTAAATGTGAATGGTGTAAATATTTAATAGACTATTGGATTGGATTTTTTTTAAAAATGTGTTGTCTGCAAGAAAGACACTTCAATATAAATTATTTATAAATATTTTTAATTTTAAATATAACTTCTTAAGTTAAAAGTAAAGGTGTAAAGAAAGATATAATATGAAAACACCAATCAAAACAGTACTGGAATAGCTATATTAATTTGAAGAAGCCTTCAAAACCAGATAGATTATCAGAGGTTAAAAGAAGATTAAAAGAGAGGCATAAAAAGACAAAGGGGTTATTTCTTCAAGAAGGCATAACAATCTTAAATGGGTAAGTACCTAACAACAGAACACCAAAATACATGAAGCAAAAACTGATAGAACTGAAATGGGAAATAGACAAATCCACAATTATAGTTAGAGATTTCATCAGTTCTCTGTCAGTAATTGACAGTTCAAGTAGGCAGAAAATCAGTACGGAAATAAATGACCTGAATAGCACTATTAAGCAACTTGATCTAATTCATAATTATAGAATATTTCATTAACAGAAGTCTTAGCAGAATTCACATTCTTTTCAAGCACAAGGAACACTTACCAATAAATAACATCTGAGCATAATACACACCTTAATAAATTTAAAGGGATAGAAATGAAGAAAAGTATATCCTCAGATTATTGTAATCCATCATATTAATGGGCTGAAAAAAGAAAAACATATGATCACATTGGAAGATGCAGAAAAAGCATTAAAAATTTACTATTTATTGATGATAAAAACATCAAAATACTATGCATAGAAGGGAATTTTCTTAAACTAATAAAGGATATATACAAAAATATCTATAGCTAACAACATACTTAATAAGGAGGGACTGAATGCATTCCTACTAATTTCAAAAATTAAGCAATATGGGAATTTCCTGGTGGTCCAGTGGTTAGGACTCAGCGCTTTCACTGCCATGGACCCTAGTTTGACACCTGGTGGGGAAACTAAGATCCTGCAAGCTGCAGGGTGCGGCCAAAAAAAAAAATTAAGCAAAATGTTCTCTCTCACCACTGCTATTCAACATCAGCTGGAAGTCTTATCTAATAAAATAAGACAAGAAAAAATAAGGCATATAAATTCAAAGGAAGAAGTAAACCTATCTTCATTTGCAGATGACCTGATTGTCTATGTAGAAAATCTCAAAGAGTCTAGGAAGACTAATAAGTGACTATAATAAGGTCACAGGATACAGGTTATTATACAAAAGTCAATTGCTTTTTTTATGTTCTAGCAAATAACAATTGGAATATGAAATTTTAAAAAAATTATAATTTACAATAATATCAAAGAATAAAGATCTTAGGCATAAATCTAAAATAAAATGAACTGAATCTGTATGCAGGAAACTACAAACACTGATGAAGGAAATCAAAGAAGATTTAAGCAAATGGACAGATTTTCTGTATTCACATATATTGAGGGACTCAATTTGTTAATATGTCAAATCTTCTTGACACTATTTACAGATTCAGTACATTCCCAATCAAAATTCCAGCACACTTTTGAAAGTAGATATCAAAAAACATCTGAAAATTTACACAAGAAAGGAAAGGATGTAGAATAGCCAACACAGTTTTTAAAAAGAACAAAGTTGGAAGACTCACACTACTTAATTTTGAGACATAATACAAAGCTAGAATAACCAAGATAATGTTACCGGTGAATAACTAGACATATAGATTAATGGAACAGAATAAAGAAGCCAGAAATAGTTCCATGCAAATACAGTCAACTGATGGTTGACAGGCTCAGCTGAGAAAGGGGAATCTTTTCAATAAAAGATGCTGGAACAATTGGACATCTACTTGCAAAAAATTCAACCTAGGTCTTATACCTTTCAAAATAATTAAATCAAAATGGATTATAGACCTAAAATAGTCTGGAAGAAAACATAGAAAATTTGAGTGACCTGGGGTATTGGAATCAGTTTTTAGATAAAACACTAAATGTACATACAATCTGTGAAAGAAAATCGAGAAGTTAGACTTTATTCCAAGCTTTGCTCTGTGAATGACACTTGGAGAAATATTTGCAAACCATGTATTTGATAAAAGACTTTTATCCAGAATATACAAAGATCTCTCCAAACTTAATAAGAAAACTTAATAAGGAAACTTCAATTTTAAAAAATGGGCAAAAGATATCAACAAATATTTCACCATAGAAGATAAAGAGAAAAAGAAAGAAAACCAAAATACTCCAAACAACCAAAAAGCAAAAAATCCAAGCTTGTATATCCAGAGACTGATGATTACTAGAGGTGAGGGTGTATGGTGTGGGCGAATTGACTGAGGAAGATCAAAAGGTACAAACTTCCAGTTATAATATAATTTAGTCGTGAGGATGTAATGTGCAGCATGGTGACCATAGTTAATAATAAGGTATTGCATATTTGAAAGTTGCTAAGAGAGTAGATCTTAAAAGTCCTTATTACAAGAAAAAAATAATTTTGTAACTATGTAAGGCAAACTCTGTGAACTACTTCAGTAACTTTTCTCTGAATCTAAAATTATTCTAAAATAAAAGGTTATATTTTCAAACAAAGCAATAAATAAACAATGCCACATCTGATAAAAGCTCTCTGGTTTATGTTTGTCCCAAAAGTACAGAGACACAAATAATGCACAACCTCTGATCCCAAATTCCCTTTTGGAAATTAACTTATAATTAGTCATCATAATTATAAAGGCATCATTTTATGATTTCTCCATTGAGATCTTTACTGGAATAAAGCCTGGGGAACAAATAAACACTCTTTTATTCAACAATAAATATTGAGAGTTTCTGGGATTTTTCTCTCTTCAGACTAGAAGCATCATTACCACTCCAAATTGATAATCGTTTCCCAATTTTTTCTTTCCTTTTTTCCCCAAGAATTAATTCATGGTGTGATTAGTGTTACATTCTCTTCTTTAGGCACACTGTGGAGCCCTTTCTATAGTAGTATATCAAGTATGTAGTTCAGTGCTCAATAAACTTTTTCAAGTATAACTTCTAATAAATGGAAAGCAGAATGAATTTTATTAACCATCAGATATGTGTTTTTTTCCTAAGAAATGTGGAGTAGGGAACCAATTTGGAAGTCACATGTAAATCTTATAAATACATTGGTAGAGAAGCAGTGAGCAATGCTATCAAACCCAATATTCTTACAATATGATGATCTGTAAGTTGATGGGTATTCAGAGTGCCTGGAATGATATCCTGAATATTATCGTCACTGTTCTTAATACCGTTTTCAGGGCTATCCACATGTAAAGTCATTTGAAAACATTATCAATTTAAAAAATATTTTGCATTTAATATTACAAAGAGGTTACTTTGACATAATTGTTTTTAGAATTTCAACGTTAACTGAACTCTAGTATTAGTGAAATACAAAAAAATTTTTACTATTTGTATTAGTAAAATACAAAACCAAATTTTAGTATAATCAAATGTCCTGATTAATTACCTGAGATTGATAAAAAGTCCTAGATTAGCTTGATTAAGTATAAATATTAATGATGAATAGAACAATAAAACTCAAGAGTGATGTGTCCTGATACTGTAAATGGATACTAGGTATGTGAAAAACAGCTGAATACCATATTTCTTTCAGTAGTCACAGGGAGAAAAGATATTTTTCAAATACAGTTGAAATGCAGAAAAAGTTTGAACATGAATAATTGTCCATGGGGATTTTTCTTAAGGGATACCAGAATGTTATTATGCTAAGATACACGAGTTTTTCTTAATAATTGTAATTAATATTCTAATAAAGTTTATGCTGCAAACATATTTTTATTGAAATATATTTGACATATAATTTTATGTTAGTTTCAGCTGTATACATAATTATTTGACATTTGTGTACATTATGAAATCACCACAATAAGTCTAATAACCACCTGTCCTCATACAAAGTTATTGCAATATTATTGATCATATTCTTTGTGCTGTATATTACATCCCTGTGACTTATTTATTATATAACTGGAGGTTTGTGCCTCTTAATCCCCTTCACGTATTTGCCCCCCCCAACCCCCATCCCATCTGGCAACTACCCATTTGGAATATTTTTGAGCATCAGAATTTTCTGTAATTATTATACTTGTGGCTAAGCTGGGCATGTGTTAGGCACTGTACATGTATAGTGTGTGTGTGAGAGTGTGTGTGTGTGTCACAATCTAGAATTAAATTTATCTTGATCATCTTTATCTTAAATATATTTCATCTTAAATATAAAAGAAAACCATGATTTTGTGCCTCTGTTCATGCAGTCTGCAATATTTAAGTGCCAAGCCTCATTTTAGGTACTTAGAAGATGTTGATGAATAGAACAGACAAAAATGTCTGCCCGGGTCTCCATGAAGTTTACATTCTTGTAGTACATTGTAAGAGTCAGGAGGCAGAGGGGAGACAGACTGCAAACAATGAGTCTAATACATTTGTACATTATAGTCTATATTTGAAGGTGATAATGTTGTCAAAAAGTTTTTTAAGTAAGGCAGGGTAAAGGAGATTTGGAATGTAAAGGGGTGGGAGAATGGATTAAGATTTTAAACTGCTTTTTCATGGTGAGTGTCATCAAGAAGCTACTTAAGCAAAGATTTGAAGGAAACCAGAGAATTAGCAATATGGATACCTGGGGTAGGGATGTTGCAGACAGTGGGAACAGCCAGTTTCATGGCACTAAGTCAAGATATAGTTATGTGCCCCAGGAAGAGTAGAGAGGCCAGCAGGCTATCACAGAGAGAGCAAGGTGGAATATATTAGGATACGAGTTTGGGGTTAATGGAGGTCATACATGACCTTAGAGGGAATTAAAAGAACTTTCTACTTATTCTGATTTAAACGGGAAGACACTGAAGTGTTAGGAGCAAAAGAATGACGTGATCTGACTAACAATTTAAAAGGATCACTCTTGTTGATCTCTTCAGATTTAGACTATTAGTGAGCAAAGGGAGAAGCAGAAACCCAGACAAGAAGCTAAATTGCTCTCATCAAGGCAATGGTGTTTCAGAAGAGGAGCAGTACATGTGACCACCTAGAGGGGTGGGATAGGGAGGGTGGGAGGGAGGGAGACTCAAGAGGGAAGAGATATGGGAACATATGTATATGTATAACTGATTCACTTTGTGATAAAGCAGAAACTGACACACCATTGTAGAGCAATTATGCTTTAATAAAGATGTTAAAAAATAAAATAAAATAAAATAAAAAAGAAGAGGAGCAGTACAGATGGTAAGATGTGTTCAAATTCAGGATATATCCATAAGTTGGAGCCAACAGGACTTACTGACATTTTATTAGGATATGAAAAATGAGAGAAATCAAAGATGATTAAAAGATATTTTTGCCTCTGCAACAAAAAGGATGGAGCCACCATCATATCAAATGGAAAAGCTATGGGGACTTTTAAAGTTTCTAGTCTGACATATAAGGAGTTTATAAGTTGTCACTCTATCATAATAACAAGTAAAAAGTTGAACAAACTGAAAAATCAACAACTCTTCCTGGATCTATCAGAGATGTGAGGTCACAGGGCAAACTACTACCCCCCAAATTAGAGATACAAACAGAGAGATATAGAGAAGCACAACTTACCAGAGGAGAAACACACAAGCAGAAACCTCCGTGGAAACAAATATTGGGGTAGGAAAACCTAACTGATAAATTTCTGAATGCTCAGTGTGAACAAGTCTAAGAATTGAAAACTCCAGGGTGGTCTAGTTTCAGGGGGACCCACATGCTTTTGTGAATTTTAGCTCCAGGAGTTCTACCAGGTTCTCAGAGTGAATATGGGAGAGAAATCCCTTTGACTTTCTGACAAGGGGAGAGAGAAAGTAACCATTTTGAAATATAGTCATCCCTGGATATCTTGAGGGGATTGGTTCCAGGACCCCCCATAGATGCCAAAACCCGTGAGTGCTTAAGTCCCTTGTATAGTATGCAGTATTTGATATAACCTATGCACATCCTCTCATATACTTTAAATCTTATCTAGATTACTTATCATACCTAATACTATGTAAATGCTATGTAAATACATGAAACACAATGTAAATGGTGTGTAGTGGCCAAAATGCGGCAAATTTAAGTTTTGCTTCTTGGAATTTTCTGGAATTTTTTTTTTTTTTTTGGAATATTTTTGATCCATAACTGGTTGACTCTGCAGATACAGAACTTGTGGATAAGGAGGGCTGACTGTATGTCAGAGCATTCTGTTCTTCTTAACAAGGCCTGACCTCCAGCAAAACTATTTTACCAGACCCTAATCTCCTGGGGTTTTATCAGAGCCTAACCTACTTAGGGGAAGGAAGATATCCAATTCCAGCCCTTTCTATCCATTCTGTCCCACCTAATTGGGGTGGGGGGAACTGAGGAAAACTGACAAAGTTCACAACCCAAAGAAAGACCCAGACTCACTAAAAGACTAAGACAAAGTCTTCAAGACTATAGAACACTACCCTCCCAATGCCATACTGTTGCATTACTAAAGATCTACTAACCACAGTTCCTTTTACCCAGTACATCATATATCATGTATGGCTTTTAAAAAAATATTACAAGGCATACTAAAAGGCAAAGAAAAAAAACCCAACAATAACACACAGTCTGAGGAGACAGAGCAAGCATCAGAATTAGACTCAGATATGGCAGGGATGTTGGAATTATCAGACCAAGAATTTAAAACAATCATGACTAATACGCTAAGGGCTAAAAGTAAACAACATGTAAGAACTGATTGATAATGTAAGCAGAAAAATGAACATGTAATCAAAAAGAAGTCGTAGAGGTAAAAAATACTGTAGCAGATACGAAGAATGTCTTTGATGGGCTCATTAGCAGACTGGATATGGCTGAGGAAAAAAATCTCTGAGCTCAGAGATATGTCAATAAAAACATCCAAAACTGAAAAGCATAGAGAAACAAGACTGAAAAAAAAAGGATAAAATATCTTGTAGTTGTTTGTGGGACAACTACAAAAAGTGTAACATATGCATAATGGGAATACCAGAAGGAGAAGAGAGAAAGGAACAGAAGAAATATTTGAAACAGTAATTTCTAAGAATTAGAATTTCTAAGACTAAGAATTTCCCCCAAATTAATGTCATACAGCAAACCACAGATCTAAGAATCAGAGAACACCAAGCAGGATAAATAACAAAAATAAACTATAACTAAGCAAATCATATTCAAACTGCAGAAAATCAAAGATAAATTTAAAATATCTTGAAAGAAACCAGAGGGGGGACACAAGACACCATACCAATAGAGGAGCAAATGTAGGGGTTATATCCAACTTCTCCTCAGAAAAGCCATGGGAGGAAAGATGTAGGTGAGATCAGGAGTATAGTTTCAGACTTAATAGGTTGAAGATGTCTATTAAACTCCAAGTGGAGATGTTAAGCAGTCAAATAGCTATAGAAATCTGAAACTTAGAAGAGAGGTCTGCGTTTGACATATACACTTAGGTGTCAATGCCACGTAGACAGCATATTAAGCCATCAGAGTGGATGAGACCACCAAAGTAGTAAGTGTTGGTAAAGAAGAGAATTGAGGCTGATCCCTGGGGCAATCCACCATAAAGAGTTCAAAGTAAAGATGAGCAGCCAAGGAGCCTGTGGAGTGATCTGTGAAGTTGAAGGAAAACCAAGAGACCTGTTGTTTTAAAAGCCAATAAATAGTGTGCAAGGAAGAGGGGAATAGTTGTTAACAAGTGGCAGGTAAATTAAGATAGAAACTGAGAATTGACAAGTAGATTTAGCAAGTTGAAGGTCATTACTAATCTCATCGGGAGAAGTTTTGATGAAACAATGGAAATGAAAACCTAATCGGAGTGAGATTAAAAGAGAATGAGAAGAAACACAGGAAGTATTAATAATTTGCTCAAGAAATTTTGCTGCAAAGGAGAGCAAAGTACATTGGTGGTAACTGATCGGGACGTAGAGTCAGAATTTTCTTTTTTTCTTTTTTTACTGTGGGATAATTATTAGCATTCCAGTGAAGAGTGAAACATTGATAAGTAGGAGACAGAGAAGAGAATTGTTGGAATGATGATCAGAGGTGACATATGCATCAATTAATTAACAATAGCTGCTCTAACACCCATGTCCAAAAACCACCATGGCTTAACACAATAGAATTTCATTTATTATTCCCTCAACAGTCTTACAAGGGTATTCAGCAGGTTGTTTTCTATGCAAAATTTTCAAAGGATGGAGGCTCCTTCAATGCTGTGCTTCATTCCATCCTTAAAGACCTGAGATTTCTTTTTGTTCTTCCTCTAACCAGTGATTAGAAAAAGACAGCATGGAGAAGGCTTTCTTGCTTCAAATTTACTTACCCTGAGTGACACATAAAACTTCCCATTCAATCACATTCAATTGGTGAGAACTACTAATATGGCTTTGCTTAGGTGCAAGGGAAGCTAGGAAATGCAGTCACAGGATAAGTATTGATAGTTTTATCTTATCAAAGTTCATTAGTAGCGAAGAAAGCATGTACCTGTGGTGATTTGTTAGCATCTCTGTGCCACAAGAGGGAATCTAGTGCTGAAGTGGAGGGGTTGCTTTAGATAGAACAAAGTCATCTTCTCAGAATAAAGATAGAGAAGGTGGCATTCGGATTTTGAGAAATGGAGAGTAAGTGGACTAGAACAATATTATATGATTGCCTGATAGCATTAATGTCCCATCTAATTTCATAGGATGAATTTATAATGAGAACAATTCAAAAGGTTATATGTTGTATCCAGCCACATTCAGCTACACAGATGTAGGCTCGGAGTTTATGGTGAGTTGAAATTAACTAGACTTAAGGAAGTGTGATAAAGCATAAGAGGAGCAAAAGAATAAAGAGCATATGCAAATCATGATTTTAATGATTGAACATGAAATTTACATAGAAGAGAGAAGGTATTAAGAGGATGAGGGACAGTGAAAAGTTGTCAAGATCCATGAATTGTAGGGTGGAGATTTGTAGTCTGAGTCCTGTAAAGACAACAAAAGAAAACAAAGCAAAACAAGACAGGAGGCAGTGGTCAGAGAGTGAGCTGTGTAAAATTGATTTTGCAGAGGCGGTACAGTTATTGGTAACAATTACATCTAGGGAGTGGGTGGCTGAGGTATGGTGGAGGACAAGATTATTGAGAACAGATTATTTTAAGAAACTTGAGGCCAGATGGGTGAAGTGTAACCTACAAGTTAATTGAAATCACCAAGAATTGGGATATAAGTAATTGGAGAATGACAGTGAGCTAGGAAATGACTCATTCCTAATGGTACAAGGTCTAACAGGGAAAACAAAAAATGAGTAGGTTACAGAACACATACATGGCAAAACCCATCACAGTTTGGAAATTGGGGTTCAAAAGTTAATGACTTATATGGGAGAATTATATTTTTGCAAAGTAAAGTTAAAATAAAGTTGTTTTAAATGAACTGTACTGTTTCAAAAAACACAAAGGCAAAGACATTGGAATTTATATATGATTGAACATATACTGAACTGAAAAAGTTTCAAAAGATCATAAGGAAGTCACTACCTAACTAGCCCTCCTCCCCATTTTCAACAGTAAAATATGACTGAACAAATAGAACCTAGCCGTCTTTTTTGGAGGGGAAAGGGCTTAAACAGAGGTTGAAAGTCAATCATCAGTTGAATTATGTCCAGATTGTCACAGTGGCACAGCAATTTTCTTTGCAGTATTTGATATATTTCATGCTGACTACGCAGAGCAAAGAATCATTCCTGAAAGAGGGACATATAAATTTTATTCTTTAGAATTAAAAAAGTTTGTTTTGTTTTGACAGTGGACTCAAAAATATTTTGACTGACTTCTCCATATGTTAGATGACCAATCAGAACTACATCATCAAATAGTTCCTAGCATACAAGTAATTTTCCCCCCTCACTCTTGACTAAGAGTGCTATCATTTTCTACATATGTCCACCTACATATATTCTTGGAAGGAAGGGAATTAGTAACGCTTTATTTTGGGTTTTTTAAATAAAAAATTAAATCAAATTATGATACATGCCAAAAAACACCAAATCATAATTGAGCAGTTCGAAGAGTGAACACATCTTTGTAACCACCATCCAGGCAAAAAAACAGAATACTATAATATAGGAGAGATTATGTAGAAGCTTTCCTTGAGCTCTATCCCAGCCATTACTATCTTCCCCTAAAGAAGGACAGTGGTTTGACTTCTTTCCCCAACATTTTGTTTTCGAACTTTATATGAATAGAGTTACACAGTACAAAGAAGCAGAATTCTAAGATGGCTTCCAAGAGTTATTCTCCCTGGTGTATATGATCTCTGTGTCCCCCTCCATTTGGGTGTAGGAAGGATTTGTGAATACAGAGAGCTTCCATTCCTGTGATTAGATTATGAATTATTAACTTTGAATTATCCAAATGGGAGCTTATCATTGGTGAGCCTGACCAAATCAAGTGAGCCTTTAAGAGTGGCTGGGCCCTTCCTGAGAGAGAGTTTCAAAGTGATAGATGTTCTCCTACTGGCCTGAAGAAATAACCTGCCCTGTTATGAGAAGGCCATGTGGCTAGGACCTGAGAGAATACCCTGGCCAGCAGCCAGCAAGAAAACATGGACCTCAGTCCTATAATTGCAAGGAACTGAATTCTGCCAACAACTTAAATGAGTTAGAAAGAGGACCCCAAGCTTCAGATAACTTTGCAGTACCAGTGAACACTGATTTTTAGCTTGGTGAGACCATGAGCATATGACCCAGCTACTCATTCCTGAACTCCTGACCCATGGAAATTGTGAGATAATAAATGTATGCTGCATTCAGCTGCCAAATTTGTGCTAATTTGTTATGCAGCAATAGAAAACTAATACATAAATATATATTATACCTTTTTGTGTTCTGGCTTCTTTCAGTTACTATTTTATTTATATGAATTACTCTTGTATGAAGCAATAGTTTATTCATTCTGAATGTTCTTTGATATTCTACCATAGAATATCAATATACTGCAGATTCTGCATTCTACTGTTGTTTCAAGTTTTTGGTTATTACAGGTAGCGATATGATGAAAATTCTTGTACATGTTTTTTTGGTGCACATACTCTACTGAGTAGGAGCGGAATTGCAGCTGTAGGGTATGCATATGTTCAGCTCTAATAGACATTGGCAAACAGTTTTCCAAAACAGTTGTATCAACTTAGAATGCCAAAAGCAGAGTGAAAGTTTCAGTTACTCCATATGCTCATCAATAACTGTTATTAATTGTGTAATTTTATTTGTTTATTTGGCTTTTTAAAGTTTAGCTATCCTGATGGGTGTGTAGAAGGTAGAAATTGCTACCACTAACATTGTGAACCACCTTATCTTCAGTGTACTGTGTGGGTCTATGTATTGATATCCTAAGTTTCATTCAAATTATGCTGCTGTCTTTAGGCCAGCTAACTAGAGGAAGCAGGGATTTGACTTATGTGATGAAGGATGGGAATATTACCCTTTTTAAGATCAGCAGGCAGCTATAATTACGACAATAACAAGATGGTTATTTAATCAGTTAGATTCTTTCTTTTACCCCCAACCACTTCTCCAGAGGTACTCCTTAGCTTTGTGGTTCACCCTTAGTCCCAAGTCGTACACAGAGTGTAAGCATAGCTGTTATGCAGAGACATTACCAACAATTTTAGCTCATCTTAATATCAACTTGTCAGAATTCCAGTAGTAAATGAAACAAAATGTTTGTTACTGTATCTTTTGAACATTGTCTCCTTTTGTGACAATTGATTCCAATTGGAAAAAAGTCAAAAAATAACAAACTCTAAAAGAAAGCAATATTCTAATTCTCATTTAATTGATAATGGATGCAGCACAATGTATTCATAAAATCACGTGATTTCTTATAAGGAAGACATATCCATTAAAAAAAATACTTTTTCATGGATTGTTCTTATTTACTTCATAATAAGAAGGGCATATCTAACAAAAATCATGAGACAGAATTACAGACATCACATAATTGCCCTGATGTGCCCACTGTGGAGCACATCAATCTACATGTATGCTTTGTTTTAAGCAGATTCAATGATTAATAAATTTTATTATTTAAAAAATGATTTACACTTGGATTCCTTACACAGTAAGCTGTCCGAGGTTTTACAAATTATTCTATTTATACAATACTAGTTAACACAATTTTCAGGTGTACATATAGAGTATAAAGAGACATACACTTGTCACGTACATTTAGAAACAAATCAGAGAATTTTATTTCCTTGAAGAATTTCAGGCTTACAAAAGAGTATAGAAATAGCATAATCAATACCAGAATATTCATCATTCAGCTTTTATAAATCTTAACATTTTGTCATATTTGATTCAGAAATGTTTACCCAATATATAAATGTTGCATATATTTACATCCTCCTCCACACCCCAAGAGAGACCCTCCATCCTGAATTGATTGTACCTCCTCCCTGTGCATTTTTTTAAATCCTGGATGCAACCTCAAAGTAATCTATGTCATTACAGTTGCCTCAGACAATAAAAAAATTTTAGGTTAATGGGACCTATAAAGATGGAAGTGAAATCACCTCCCAGAATCCCTGAGAGTTGCTAAGTTACCTAACTGGAAGTATGTCAGGGGGATATTCAAGAGGAAGAACACCAGGATCTCAACCCAGCTTTACAATAAACCAACCAGTTATGAGACAGGGCACAATGCAAATATTCAGCCTACATGTGGAGTAGCCCTCCAGAGGTATTATGCTTTGCTAGAGCATTTTAGGGTTAAATAGTGAATGTCTTTAGATTTTACCTTCCTTTTCTGTTTAACACAGGTCCTAAGACACCCTTTGTCTTACACCAAATCCCATTATTATTTGAGTTTAATTCCTCCTAGTTAAGCCCTTTTAGTTAGGTTAACCCTAAATAAATTATTTAAACTCTTTGAGCCTGAGTGTTCTTATCTGTCTTATGCGTGAGTTGAACCTGATGACTTCCTTAGTCACAATATCTGGAAAACCATATACAGAAGGTGCATCATTTCTACCACTGTATCTTCAGTGCTCAATTACACTGTATGGTGGATACTCAACAAATGTTTTTTGAATGAATATATGTATATTTTTCCCAAAAAATTACGCTTCAAGAAAATTAAATTTAAGATGCTAAATTATTTGCATTACTGATAGATAATTGCTTTGAAATCTAATGATCCATAGGTCTAAATTGTCTTTTAAGCCCTAAACAGATCACAGAATTTATGACTAAGTCTTTATATGTGCACATATGTGTATGTGTCTTCAGAAGTCTCCACTTATAAAATCAAGAGAATCAGAAATCATTTCCTATTATACCAATTCTGATAAGCTATGTGATTAAGACATTTTAGTGATATTTCTAGCAAAAATCATACTAGCTGTCTTCATATACTCAAGATAAATTTCAGAGAATTTTATAATAATGGAAAATATTTTACAATGAAAATAAATGTTCTCAAATTTACTCTTTTATGAACTATGATGATGCCATAACATTCATTAGTATTAAAATTATTTTTATTTTCTTCCTAACATTTCATTAGACCCTAACACAAGGTTTTCATTACTAGCACCTTCAGATAATAAACCTCTGACTTCATTTTTCCCTGCCAAAACTCCAAAATGCTCTTCTACTATATGTTCACCACATGCTCTAATTGCCAGCATATCCTTCTACTAAGGCAGTGGTTCTCAAACCTCAGAGTATAGTTAACTGATGGCTGGTTAAAACACAGATTGCTAGGCCATACCTCAAATTTCTGATTCAGTAGATCTAGTGTGTAGCCCAATGTAATAAAGAGTCTGACTCCATTTTTGGACAGCTTTCAAGTCCCATCACTCCTTTTATGCCTTCTGTCTTGCATCTGCACAAACTGATCAAAAAGCCTGAGTGTTTCCTCCTTTGGCACTGGCAGAAAGTTCAGTCAAGCAATGCCTACTGCAGCCTTACCCCTTAACCACCATAAGACCTCATGCCAATCTCCTTTCCTTGTTTTCAAGTCATTTTTGAACCAGCTTGAGAACCTGCCATGATCTCAGAAAGATACAAACCTTTCCAAATGCTCTTCAGGTTGTGTGTGGCATCATCACTCTTGACAACCAAACAAAGTTTTGGGTGGAGGTCCAATCTCATATCTGTAAGGTGATCATGACACCCAAGAATTTAAATTTCTAGACAGTTTCCAAGGGAAAGTTTACAGGGACCACCTTTTCGAACCACTGTTCTAAGGAGTCACACACACCCCAGTCGCAGGTGACCCATTCTGCAAAGTGCATTTAACTGTCTGTATTCCATCTCATTCTGCAATTATTTCCTTAGTTGTATCCTGTATCCCTAACTAAAGTTCAATCCCCTGATGGGTAGATACCATATGTCAATTTTTAACTTACTTTAGCTTATGGCATAGTACTAGGTTCATAGAATTATTCACTGGTTTCTGCATTTCCTGTATACACTAAACGTAGTGGGGAATGCAGAGATTTTAAAAATAAGGTTCCTAGCTCTAATGTATATATATTCAATATATTTATATGGAAAGAAAAAATTTGGATAGAGGAAAGCCTTATGGAAAATAGAAGTAGATTTATATAAAAAATTATAATCTAACCATTGTATTAGATATATTATGCCAGTTCATTTAATTTTTTACTAAATCTCTGCAAGTGTATTATTTTCAGGCCACTTTACACATGAGTACTTGGAAAATCAAGAGTTTAAGTGGAAGATCTGGTAATTACACCCAGATCTGTGTGACTCTCATTCCCCTTCTTTAGTTATAGTCCATACTGTAGTCAGAGTGTGCTATAGCAGAGCAATCAATTCTTTACATAGAGGTAAGTAAATCATTTTTATAAAACAGAAGATTTGTTCTAAAGAGTAGTAAGAGATAATTTTTTCCTTTAAAAAACCATTATAAGTTTGCATAATGTGGCAAGAACAATACAAAGAGGTCCCGTGTATTCTTAACCTCATTTCTCCCAATAGTAACATCTGACATAACTATAGTACAATAACAAATTCAAGAAATTAACAGCATTACAATCCTGAAACATATTCAAGATTGTCCCAGTTTTACATGTACTCATATGTGAGTGTTTATGTGTGTGTATAGTTCTAAACAATTTTATCACATATGTGTAGATTCATGTAAGCATCACCACAATAAAACTGTCCCATAACCACACAGAAGTCTCTTGTGTTACCTTTTATAGTTATACCCATGCCCAGAATGGCTGTACCTTTTTACATTCTCACAGCAGTGTATGAGAGATCCAAATGCTCTGCATCCTCTCAAGCATTTGATATTGTTGCTATTATATTTTATTAGCTATTTTAATATATATGCAGTGATCCTTCATTGTGGTTTTAACTTTCATTTGCCTAATCACTAACAGTGTTGAATGTATTTCCTTGTGCCTATTTGTCATCTGTTTATCCTCTTTGGTGAAATGTCTGTTCACTTATTTTAACCATTTTTTGTTTTCTTACTGTTAAGTTTTGACAATTCTTTATATATTCAAGATATGAGTCATTTGTCTTATATACTGCTTGCAAATATTTTCTCTCAGTCTGTAGTTTGTCTTCTTGCCTTCTTACTAGGATCTTTTTTCAGTTATTATCAAGTTCAATTTATTGATTATTTTCTTCTGTGGATCATGCTTTCTGTTTCACATATAAGAATGCCTCATCACATTCTAGGTATCAAAGATTTTCTCCTATGTTTTCTTCTAAAAGTCTCATAGTTTTACATTTTTCATTTAAATCCATGATCCATTTCAAATTATTTGTTCTACAATATTTGAGGTTTATACTGATGTTAATCTTTTTCAGCCTATGGATGACCAATTAATGCAGTTCAATTTCTTAAAAAGAGTATCCTTTCTCAATTTAATTTCTTTTCCATTTTTGTCAAAGGTCTGTTGTTCATACTTGTGTGGGGTAATTTCTGGGTTCTCTATTGTGTTCTATTGATTTGTCTACCCTGCTACTAATATCACAGTCTTGATTATTGTAGATATATGGCAAGTCTTAAAATTAGGTAGAATGATTTCTCCCACATTTTTTTCTCTTTCAAAGCTGTTTTAGTTATTCATTTTATTATAAGATTGTTTACATCTACAAAAAATCTTGCTGGCACTTTGATAGGAATTGCATTAAAATTGATGAGAGATCATCTTTAGTATGTTGAGTCTTCCAATTCATAAACCCAGTATGTCTCTCCATTTATTTAGATATTCTTTTATTTCTTTCATCAACGTTTTTTAGTTTTCAGCATACAGACACTATACATGTTTTGTTAAGCTTATACCTTAGTATTATATTTGGGGGTACAATTGTAAGTGATACTGTACTATTTATAATATAATTGATTTTTGTATGTTGATCTTCTATAATGTAATCTTGATGAAATCAGTTACTAGTACTAGAAGTTTTTTGTAGATTCCTTGGGATTTTCTACATAAATAATCATTCCTTCTGTAAATAGAGAAGGTTTAATTTCTTTCTTTCTAACTTGTATGCTTTTTATTTCCTTTTCTTGCCTTATTACACTGGCTAGGACTTCCAGTGTTATGCTAAATAGAAGTGGCAACAGTAAGGAGCCTTACCTTTTTCTTGATCTTAAGGAAAGACATTCAGTCTTTCACCATTAAATATGGTGTTAGCTTGAGTTTTTGTTAAAGTACTTTATTAAGTTAAGGAAGTCCCTTCTATTCCTACCATGCTAAAGGAAATAAGGTTTTAATATAAAATTATGACTAGACTATAGAGGGCATTAGCTGCTAAGTTATGGAATTCAAACATAAATTAAACAGAAAACTGAGTTGTTAAACGCTGCTAAGCAAATAAATATGGATAGGGCATATTGCAGTGTGAAAGAACTAGATATAACAAGGTCAATTTGGGCAACTATTACAATATTCCAGATATGAGCCTGAAAGTTTCTGAACTAGATTAATGAGCAAACCAGATTAATTAAGCAAAAGACAAGATGTGAGAAAAACTGAAAGAACAACTAGGCTATGAGTAGCAAATAAGAGTCTGGTGTCAAGTCTGACTGAGGTTTCAAGCCTGGATGGCATAATGCCATTAGTAGGTACAGTGAAGTTACAAGGACTAGAGGAAATGATCAAATTGTATAGTGAGTAGAAGTACAGAGGGAATTTAGATGGAGAACTTGAGCTATAAATGGAAATGCAGTTTATAATTATTTGTGAATTAAGAGTTCTTTTTCAAGTGGATAGCTTTAACATAATATTTACTAATAGTAGTTTTTATGATCTGTATCCATACATATAATGAAATAATTTGCTTATAATTATGTTTAAGTAATCAAGGAACATATTAGATTGAACTGCATGGTTGAACTATATGAAATTGCCTCTATCTAACTTTTGGTGTACAAATAATGACAATTTTTTGTGGTTCAATCTAATTTTACAGATTTAAAATCCCTTATCTAAAACCTTTGTGTCAAATATATATATACATACATCATACATAAACATATATATTTACTTTAGTAAAGCAATATTGTGTATATATGGAATACTAAACCACCCACAGCAGAGTCTAGAGCAGCACCCCATGATCAAGCACATTAATATTTTTTAACAAAAACTTAATGTACAAACTGAGCGTTATAAATAACGTCAATAAATAATCTCACTTCAATTCAGAACAGATTTTGCTATCAAATGAGTTATTTAAAATTTTTGCTTTTCAGACCTTTTTAGATTTTGCAACTGCATAAAAGGATCTGTGGACCTGTGTAGGCTATCTCATGTGCTATAAATAGTTTATTTTTAAAGATACATATTTTGCCGTGCATTTAAAATTTTAATTACTTGTTTAAATTTGACTTTTATAATGAACTATGTAATGAATATCATAAAACTACATTGCTTTGATTTCTTTGTGATGGAATAATCAAATATCATTGCTTGGTTAAACAATTCAAAATCAGAAATCATGACCTACCATATCCTTAGGGAGAGACCTACTGTAGCAGTGAGCAATGCAGCTGTACACACTTGTAATTCAAAGGCACTGAGGCAAAAACTGTCAAAACATTACTGAAATTGACAAGGATATATGGTTCATTAGTCTAGGAACTGATGCGTTATAAACCAGTTGGTGATCAGCTTAATAATTTGAGTAAAGTTGCACATTTATGAAAAAAAAAAACCCCTGTACTAGCTGTTATAATTAAATTTCAAATCATGCCTAGAAGAAAGGTACATGTAATTGTGGGCATTTATCACAAGAACTAACCTAATGCCTTATCAGAGCAAAATAATCAATAATCAAATTTAAAATACCATTGTTTTAATTACAAATATCTTACTATTTTCTCAGTATTGACTTTTAAGGCTTAAGAGTGTCAATAAGCCAATTCTTTGTTCATTAATGTAGAATTAACTAATAAATTATTCAACATCCAGAATAGTTAAATGAGACAGAAAAAAATGTTTCACCTGTAGTTGGAAATATATTGCATCTTCCAGAGTTATTTTTCCTGACTTCTGAAATACATACTTGCATGCAAAATATTTTTATTATTTATACTTGACATTGTTATTCTGACAAGAGGGTTGTTCTAAAGTTCTTTACCTCATTTCATTTTTAACATGATAATTATATGGTTGTGTGGGAAGGGATGTACATGTGTGAATAATGTGTTATAAATTACTGGTACAGAAAATTTTGGAGGTGGGGTGCTGGAGAAACATAAACCTAAAACGTGTAGAACTTTCTCGGAGGTTGGACAGTTGGTGGTGAAAATAGATACTTCAGCAGGGAAAACTGATGAAGCTCTTAAAAAAAACTATTGCCTTTATTAACACAGAGAGTAGACCATGTTCCCACCAAGCCTATCACTTATTCTAGGGGAAACTTGTAACAGTTACAATGATAATATTTGATCGTTGTTTTAGTGAAATTCTACAATTCTTAAAGTAGACAAGAATTACATAATTTGTAAACAAAGACTGAAGGATAAACAACCCAGTTAAGAGAAACTTTCTTTGCTTCCAGCCAATTATTTTTTTTCATTTTGCCACAAACTGGTCATCATTAAGTTGAGGAAGAAAGAAATGTGTAACAAAGATCAACAAGTACAATCTTTTCCCAGCTCAAGAATTATGACAAGATAAGGCGTTTGTGCTTATTTGCAGAAGAAATTTGGAAGAAGGAAAAAGCAGACAAAAATCGACTAAGATTTTGGGGATTTTATTGTCAAAGGAGACATAAGCCCTGCCTGCAAAAAGCCTCCGATTGCTCTGCCTCTAAAGCAGTCCTAGCCTCCAGCAGAATGCAGACTTTGAAAGCTAAGGTTCTGCTGAGGCACTTTTGATTATAAAGAATAGAATAGTATTCTAGCAGGTAGAAGAACAACAACACAGAGGGAAGCAGAATATGTTGGTTCCTGTGGAGCAGGACATAGTCACTCTGACCAGGACCCTATATCTAGATTGTTCCATAGGAGGAAATACAAACTCTTATCTGAGCCAATATTTTTTAGGGGGTAGTCTTTTTCTTACAGTTGCATATAAAACACCATAAAAGGGCGAAATGGAACTGCCAGATTGTATAAAATAATCTGTTTAAGATGATACATACATTATAAAGTAGATACATTGATGGGGAAAAAAAGGGAAGAATAGTAATTAATTAAAACAGAAAAAAAAGGGGGATGTCTGCTCCTAACTACAATGGAGTGGATTATGGCAAACTAATGCCTCCACATATAAACTATAAATGTAATAAATAAATAAATCAGAAAAGCATGTGAGAACTGGAGAGGCAAGCACAGCCTGAAAGGCCAGGATTACACAGTAGGGAGGCCCATTCTATTTGGAGTATTTGTTGCTTCTGGATACCAGGGAAGAGGCTGAGAATCTGAGTCACAGATGAAAGAGATCAACATCTAATTTGAAAAACCAACAGAATTTTTGGCAATTCTGTTAGTACAAGGTCTCAAAAACTAGAGAGTTGAGCAACCAGAATCTCTGAAAATAGAGGGGCATAAAATTGAAACTGCTATTTGGCCTGTTTTTTCATTAAGACATTTATAAAATTCGAGAGCTATTCAGAACTAAAGGCTAAAAAGTTAGAGAAATCCTTTAAAAAGCAGAGCAGAGTCTTCTAACTGCCTAGGGTGTAGAAAGCTGGAAAGAATCACTCATTCTAAAATCACCAGATAACCTACAAAATTATGGCTTTCTTGAACCTTTTAGAGGAACCTTTTAGAGTATTTGGTCACAAATCAAATACTCTGCAATCTAAAGAAAGTCAGGAACTCCCAAGAAGAGATAGGGCTTGCACACTAAATCGCCTGTGATAGAACATTGGAGAAAGATCAGTCAGACACATAAATGAGTAAGAATTCAAGTTAAAATGTTAACTAATTGCTAAAATCTGAGTGTTGGCTAGCATGAGAATATAAAACCCAAGGAGCCACAGACACGAGGGGAGATTGGACCACTTATAGGCTCATCTCCATGGACCTCTATAGGCACTCACAGGAAAGATCAGGAGTAAGACAAATGGTGCAGTCCTGGAGAACAGAAGGACTCCAACCTCAGGAAAAATACAAACCCTCACTCAGATTGTTCTCTCCTAAGTGACAACTGATTAAGCTCTTAGAGGAAGGGCAGCAGAAACTATTGCCCCCCAGGGAATAGTTCAATGTCCATTGTGACTGGGAAAAGGAATTAAACCCTCTACCCCTGAAGGAACAACAGGAAGAGCCTTGAACCCAGACTATTAGAGGTCTCCTGCTAATGGTACAAGGGACAGATCATTGAGAAAGGCCCACACACATGACTCTGGCCCAGCCTAAGACTAAGGTTGTTCTAGGACAACAGAAAACACCCCCTACTCCAACACCAGACTTATAAGCACTGAGTAAAAAGCAATAGCAGTCTACTGCTATGGGAGGGCAAAAATGTGAGTGAGTCCCTCTCCAAGGCATAAGTGCAGAAAAAATGGACTAAATGTGAGGTTTGAGAAGAAATATTTTGAAAAACTTCCCCTTTAAACACATGGTAATCAAGAAAGAATTTGCACTGCATAGCTGACTAACAATAACATAACAGCATCAAAATCCAAACCTAGGCTAACTCCCAACTATATTGACTCAGCTCCCCTCTCCCATTGATGGCTTAACATACCAAGTATAACAATTATTAAACATAAATACTATTTACCTGAGCTTACTATTCTACACATAACATTTAGCACTGAGTCAAAAATTTAGAGACACACTCAAAAAAAAAAAAGCAAGGAAAAACAACTCACTGTCAAAAGAGAAAGCAATCCGAAGGACCAAACTCAGAAATGACACAGATGTTGGATCAGAAAAAGTATATAAAATAACTATAAGTATCACATTTAAAAGAAAAATTTTTTGTGGTGGTGGGGACTACGCTGAGTGGCATGTGGAACTTCCCTGACCAGGGATCAAACCCGTGCCCCCTGCATTGGAAGCACAGAGTATAAACAAGACAAAAAGACAACCCTCAGAAGGGGAGAAAATATTTGCAAACAAGGCAACTGACAAAGGATTAATCTCCAAAATATACAAACAGCTCATACAGCTCACTATCAAAAAAACAAACAACCCAATCAAAACATGGGCAGAAGATCTAAATAGACATTTCTCCAAAGAAGACATACAGATGGCCAAGAGGCACATGAAAAGATGCTCTACATCACTTATTATTAGAGAAATGCAAATCAAAACTACAATGAGGTACCACCTCACACCAGTCAGAATGCCATCATTAAAAAATCTACAAACAATAAATGCTCGAGAGGGTCTGGAGAAAAGGGAACTCTCTTGCACTGTTGGTGGGAATGTAAATTGATATGGCCACTATGGAGAACAGTATGGAGGTCCCTTAAAAAACTAAAAATAGAACAACCATATGACCCAGCAATCCCACTACTGGGCATATACTCAGAGAAAACCATAATTCAAAAAGACACATGCACCCCAATGTTCATTGCAGTACTATTTACAATAGCCAGGACATTGAAGCAACCTAAATGTCCATCAACAGAGGAATGGATAAAGAAGATGTGGTGCATATATACAATGGAATATTACTCAGCCATAAAAAGGAATAAAATTGAGTCATTTGTAGAGACATGGATGGACCTAGAGACTGTCATGCAGAGTGAAGTAAGTCAGAAAGAGAAAAACAAATATTGTATATTAATGCATATTTTTGGAATGTAGAAAAATGGTATAGATTATCTTATTTGGAAGGCAGAAATAGAGACACAGACATAGAGAACAAATGTATGGGCAGGAAGGGGGGAAAGGGGAGGGTGGGATGAATTGGAAGATTGGGATTGACTTATACACACTATTGATACTATGTATAAAATAGATAACTAATGAGAACCTACTGTATAGCTCAGGGAACTCTACTCAATGCTATGTGGTGACCTAAATGAGAAGGAAATCCAAAAAAAGAGGGGATATATATATACATATAGCTGATTCACTTTGCTGTACAGTAGAAACTAACACAACATTGCAAAGCAACTATACTCCAATAAAAATTAATTAAAACAATAGCTATAAGTAATATGTAAAATGAATGAAATTCATTCTGGAATGAAAGATGGCCAAAATGTATGAACAAATGGGGAATTCCAGCAGATTCATTTCAAAAAGATAGATTTTTAAAAAGACAAACAAACATAAACATCTACACATGTCATATTTAAATTTTTGAGAAAGAAAAATCTCACCACATGTCAAAAACAGAGAGGGGATAGAGCGAGAAAGAGAAGAATTAAGAAGAATTTTGTATCAGAAATTCTATAATCTAGAAGACAACAGGAGGCATTTTAAAAAGCTAACAGATAAAACAGTTATTTCAGAACTAATCAGTGAGTTTAGCAAGGTTCCCGTATACAAGGTCAATATACTATCAATAAATAGTTGGGAATTAAAATAAAAATCAGTAACATTTACTATAGCACCAAAAATATGAGATATATAGATATAAACTTTATAAAATGTGTGCAAGATCAGTATGATGACATCACAAGCACTATTGAAAGAAGCCATAGTAGACCTAAATTAATAAGGAGAGATGCTGTGTTCATGGACTGTAAGACACAATAGTAAGATATCAACTTGTCTCAATTAGATCTATAGATTGGACACAATCTCTGTCAAAATATTAACAGGATATTTTATAGAAATCAATAAGCTGAACTAAAATTTATGTGGAAAGACAAAGGAAATACAATAGCCAAGATGATAATTTTTAAAACGAACAAAGTTGGAAGATTCACACTACCTGATTTCAAGACATATAAATCAAGAGAGCCTGGGAAGGGGGACAGTCCAAGATGGTGGCATGGAAAGATCCTGAACTCACCTCCTTCTGTGGACACACCAACTCTACAGCTACTCTATGGAACAATTCCCTCTGAAAAAGATCTGAAAACTAGCTGAACAGCTCCTTCGCAACAAAGGATAGAAGGGCCACATTGAGACAGGTAAGAGAGGTAGAGATGAGGCCTTACAAAAACCCCATACCTGGCATGGTGACCCACAATTGGGAGGGATCTCACAAATCCAGAGCTTCTCCGTGAAGGGAGAAGGGTCTGTGCCCCACCTCATGCAACCCGATCCTTGGGACCTGCACCAGAGAGATGAGCTCCCCATATATCTGTCTTTGAAAACCAGCGGAGGCTCACATCCAGGAGACCCAAAGGGCCATAGGGAACTGAGATACTTCTCTTAAAGGGCTTGTGCACAGACTCACTTGCCTCAGGGACTAGTGCAAAAGCTACATGTGAAAATTGCCTAGACTAGGAGATTCATTTCCTAATCTTGATGCATCTGCTGGAGTGGCAGGAGCCTATTAAGACTCTTGGGGACAGAGGTACTGGCAGATGCCATTTTTGCATTCTCCCTCTATCTTGCTAGGACGAGTGGGTGCCTATAGTCCCTGCACTCTCCACTGTCCCACCAAAGCTGCTGGGCATGAATAGTCCAAACAGGGGATCCTCCTTTATCACCTGCCTCTTTTAGCCAGGGGGCTTGCATTCCTGGGTCCCAAGAGACTGTAACAATCAGAGATACAGTTTTTAGCAGGCACCCACCACCAGGGCACTGCACAGACAGCAGATTGAAATACACCCCCTGTTTTTCTGTGAAAAAAAAAAAAAAAAAACCACCTACTTACATATCCTGGAACTCCAGCTGAGGGTCAAAGCTCAGGTTTGTCACACTAGGGCTACAGAAGTGCTTTCAGGGAAAGTAGGCCAAATAATGACGTTTTTGCACTCTCCCTCAGCCTCGCTACAGCTTGCTAGGCCCTCCTAGAAAGGAACTTGTACACTCATCTGGATCACCAATTTTTATAACTGCCGCCCAGGGGATACCTCCAGATCACTTGGTTTGGAAGCCAGCAGGGTTTACAATTGCAGTCCCACAGGATTGTACATATTTGCCCAGTTTAACAGCTGCTACCTGAGGGTCTGTCTTCCAATCAGCCTTAAGCTAAGTGCTGACTGAGTTCCCTCTGGAACACTGACAGGTCTTGGCATACCCTCAGCAAGTGGGACCTATCAAGAGTAAATCAGACTGCCTAGACAATCACAAAGGTTCCATAGACAACCAAGAGCTAGGGCAAAGTTGAATGATAAGGTTTATCTCCTATACAAGGCCACTCCTTCCGGACTGGGAGAGTAACAGACACGGAGAGTCAAGCAAAATGGGGAAATGAAGGAATATGTTCCAAACAAAAGAACAAGAAAAAAGAACCAAAGGGTGAAAAAAAAAAAATCTTAATGAAATGGAGGTAAGTATTTTACCTGATAAAGAGTTCGAAGTAATAGTCATAAACATGCACACCAAACTTGGGAGAAGAATGGATGAACACAGTGAGAACTTCAAGTAAGAAGTAGAAAAATATAAGAAAGTCCCAAAGAGAAATTACAGACCTGAAGAATACAATTAATTAAACTAAAAAATATACTAGAGGGGTTCAATAGCAGACAAGATGAAGCAAAGAAGAAACAGTGATCTAGAAGACATGACAGTGGAACTCACCCAAACAGAGCAGCAAAAGGAATAAAAAGAATTTTTAAAAGTTGAGAAAGCCTAAAGGGACTTTAGGACGTTCACATTATATGGGTCCCAGAAAGAGAAAAGAGAGAGAGAAAAGGGAAGAAAATTTATCTGAAGAAATAATGTCTGAAAGGAATTAGACAGGGGAACCTGGGGAAGGAAACAGACATCTAGATCCAGGAAGTCCAGAAAGTTCAAAATAAGATGAACCCCAAAATATCAATACCAAAGCACATTATTATTAAAGTGTCAGTGGTATAAAACTAGAAATCAAGTACAAGAAGAAAACTGGAAAAACCAAGCATATGTGGAGTTTAAATAATATGCTATTGAACAACCAATGGGTCAATGAAGAAATCATAGGAGAAATTTACAATTACCTTGAGACAAATGAAGATAGAAATACAATACCAAAATCTATGGGATGCAGAAAAAGCAGTTCTAAGAGAGAAGTTCATAGCAATACAGGTCTACCTCAAGAATCAAGAAAAATTTCAAATAAAAAATCTAATTATACTACTAAAAGAACTAGAAAAGGAAGAATAAGTGAAGCCCAAAGTTAGCAGAAGGAAGGAAATAAATTTTAGAGCAGAAATAAAGGAAATAGAGGCTTAAGATTCAATAGAAAAAATTAATGAAACTAAGAGCTAGTTATTTGAAAATATAAACAAAATTGACAAATCTTTAGCTAGAATCACCAAGAAAAAGGAGACAGCTCAAATACATAAAATCAGAAATGAAAGAGTAGAGGTTACAACTGATACCACAGAAATACCAAGGATCATAAGAGATTATAATAAACAATTATAATTTAACAAATTGTACCACTTAGAAGAAATGGATCAATTCCTAGAAACATAATCTTCCAAGATTGTATCATAAAGAAATAGAAAATCTGAATAGACAAATTACTAGTAAGGAGATTGAATCTGTCATCAAAAACCTCCCAACAAACAAAAGTTCATAACCAGACAGCTTCCCTGATAAAGTCTACCAAACATGCAAAGAATACTTAATACCAATCTTTCTCAAACTCTTCCAAAAGATTGAACAGGAGGAAACACTTCTAAACTCATTTTACAAAGTCAGTATTACCCTGATACCAAAACAAGACAAGGACGCCACTAAAAAAGAAAATTACAGGCCAATATCATTGATGAACATAGATGCAAAAATCCGCAAAAAAATGTTAGCAAACTGAATTCAACAAAACACTGAAAGAATCATGCAACATGATGAAGTGGGATTTATTCTAGGGATGCAAGAATGCTTTGACATCTGCAAATACACCACATTAGCAAAACAAAGGATAAAAAGTACATGCTTGTCTCTAGAGATGTAGAAAAAGCATTTGACAAAATTCAACATCCATTTATGATGAAAAACTCTCAATAAAGTGTGTATAGAGCAAAGGAAACTATCAACAAAACAGAAGGGCTGCCTACTGAATGAGAGAAGATATTTGCAAATGATATATCGGACAGTGTTTAATATCCAAAATCTACAAACAATTCATACAACTCAACATCAAGGAAAAACAAACAAACAAACAATCCAATTAAAAAGTGGGCAAAGGATCTGAAAAGACACTTTCCAAAGAAGACATACAGATGACAAATGCACATGAAAAGATGCTAAACATCAATAATCGCCAGGGAAATGCAAATCAAGACCACAATGAGAGATCATCTGAAACCTGTTAGAATGCCTATTATCAAAGAGACAAGAAATAACAAATGTTGGTGAGGATGTGGAGAAAGGGAACCCACCTAACACTGTTGATGGGAATGTAAATTGGTGTAGCCACTATTGAAAACTACCACATGATCCAGCAATTTCACTTCTGTGTATTTATCCAAAGAAAATGGAAACATTAATTTGAAAAGATATATGCATCCCTATGTTCATTGCAGCCATATTTAAATAGCCAAGATATGGAAACAACCTAAGTATTGATGGATGAATGGATAAAGAAGATGTGGTATGTGTTTACAATGGAATATTTCTCAACCATAAAAAAAATAGTGAAATCTTGCCATTGTGAAAACATGGATGGATGGACCTTGAGGGTATTAAGCTAAATGAAATAAGTTAGATGGACAAAGACAAATACTGTATGATTTCACCTATGTATGAAATCCAAAAAACAAAACAAGCATCAAACAAAACAAAACTCATATATGCCAGAGGGGAGGGGAGTTATGGGGTGGAGTGAAATGGGTGGAAGGGATCAAGAGGCACAAATTTTCAGTTATATAATAAATTAGTCATGGGGATGTAGTGTACATTGTGACTGTAGTCAATAATATTGTAGTGCATACTTGAAAGTTACCTAGAGAGTAAATGTTAAAAGTTCTCATCACAAGAAAAATAATGTTTTTGTTAAGTTTGTATGGTGATGGATGGTAACCATACTTATTGTGATGATCATTTGGCAGTGTATACAAATATTGAATCATTATGTTGTACACCTGAAACTAACAACTAATATAATATTATATGACACTTATAGCTCAATAAAAAAGAGAGAGAGAGAGAGAGAGAGCCTGGTGTTTGCATAAGAATCAACAAGTAGATCAAGAGAGCAGACTAGAAAGTCCAGAAATAGATCCAAGCTTACAGTCAAATGACTTTTTTCAAAAGGCAACAGAACACTCCATTATGATTTTGGAATACATATATATCCATATTTGGGGATGGGAACTTGACTCTTACCTCACACCACACAAAAATTAATTTTAGACAAATCATAGATCAAAACATAAAAGCAACAATTATAATGCTTGTAGAAGAGAAGATATGAGAATACTTTCATGGCTTTGGGTAAGCAAAATTATTTTAGGACATGGAATACAATACAGAAAACAAATTTAGTAAATTAGACTTCATCACTTAAAAACTTCTGGTCAGAGGGCAGACAGCAGAAGCAAGAAGAACTACAATCCTGCAGCCTGTGAAACAAAAACCACATTCACAGAAAGATAGACTAGATGAAAAGGCAGAGGGCTATGGACCAGATGAAGGAACAAGATAAAACACCAGAAAAACAACTAAGTGAAGTAGAGATAGGCAACCTTCCAGAAAGAGAATTCAGAATAATGATAGTGAAGATGATCCAGGACTTCGGAAAAACAATGGAGGCAAAGATCGAGAAGATGAAAGAAATGTTTAACAAAGACCTAGAAGAATTAAAGAACAAACAAACAGAGATGAACAATACAATAACTGAAACGAAAACTACACTAGAAGGAATCAATAGCAGAATAACTGAGGCAGAAGAACGGATAAGTGACCTGGAAGACAGAATGGTGGAATCCATTGCTGCAGAACAGAATAAAGAAAAAAGAATGAAAAGAAATGAAGACAGCCTAAGAGACCTCTGGGACAATATTAAACGCAACAACATTCGCATTATAGGGGTCCCAGGAGGAGAAGAGAGAGAGAAAATACTTGAAGAGATTATAGTCGAAAACTTCCCTAACATGGGAAAGGAAATAGTCACTCAAGTCCAGGAAGCACAGAGAGTCACATACAGGATAAACCCTAGGAGAAACACTCTGAGACACATAGTAATCAAATTGGCAAAAATTAAAGACAAAGAAAAATTATTAAAAGCATCAAGGGAAAAACAACAAATAACATACAAGGGAACTCCCATAAGGTTAACAGCTGATTTCTCAGCAGAAACTCTACAAGCCAGAAGGGAGTGGCATGATATACTTAAAGTGATGAAAGGGAAGAACCTACAACCAAGATTACTCTACCCGGCAAGGATCTCATTCAGATTCAATGGAGAAATCAAAAGCTTTACAGACAAGCAAAAGCTAAGAGAATTCAGCACCACCAAACCAGCTCTACAACAAATGCTAAAGGAATTTCTCTCAGTGGGAAACAGAAGAGAAGAAAACGACCTACAAAAACAAACCCAAAACAATTAAGAAAATGGTCATAGGAACATACATATTGATAATTACTTTAAACATGAATGGATTAAATGCTCCAACCAGAAGACACAGGCTTCCTGAATGGATACAAAAACAAGACCCATATATATGCTGTCTACAAGAGACCCACTTCAGACCTAGGGACACATACAGACTGAAAGTGAGGGGATGGAAAAAGATATTCCATGCAAATGGAAATCAAAAGAAAGCTGGAGTAGCAATACTCATATCAGATGAAATAGACTCTAAAAATAAAGAATGTTACAAGAGACAAGGAAGGACACTACATAATGATCAGGGGATCAATCCAAGAAGAAGATATAACAAGTATAAATATATATACACCCAACATAGGAGCACCCCCATACATAAGGCAACTGCTAACAGCTATAAAAGAGGAAATCGAAAGTAACACAATAATAGTGGGGGACTTTAATACCTCACTTACACCAATGGACAGATCATCCAAAATCAAAATAAAAAGGAAACAGAAGCTTTAAATGACACAATAGACCAGATAGATTTAATTGATATTTATAGGACATTCCATCCAAAAACAGCAGATTACACTTTCTTCTCAAGTGTGCACGCAACATTCTCCAGGATAGACCATATCTTGGGTCACAAATCAAGCCTCAGTAAATTTAAGAAAATTGAAATCATATCCAGCATCTTCTCTGACCACAACGCTATGAGATTAGAAATGAATTACAGGGGAAAAAACGTAAAAAACACAAACACATGGAGGCTAAACAATACGTTGCTAAATAACCAAGAGATCACTGAAGAAATCAAAGAGGAAATCAAAAAATACCTAGAGACAAATGACAATGAAAACACGATGATCCAAAACCTATGGGATGCAGCAAAAGCAGTTCTAAGAGGGAATTTTATAGCAATACAAGCCTACCTCAAGAACCAAGAAAAATCTCAAATAAAAAATCTAACCTTACACCTAAAGGAACTAGAGAAAGAAGAATAAACAAAACCCAAAGTTAGCAGAAGGAAAGAAAATATAAAGATCAGATCAGAAATAAATGAAATAGAAAAAAAGAAAACAATAACAAAGATCAATAAAACTAAAAGCTGGTTCTTTGAGAAGATAAACAAAATTGATAAACCATTAACCAGACTCATCAAGAAAAAGAGGGAGAAGACTCAAATCAATAAAATTAGAAATGAAAAAGGAGAAATTACAACAGACACCGCGAAATACAAATCAACCTAAGAGACTACTAGAAGCAACTCTATGCCAATAAAATGGACAACCTGGAAGAAATGGACAAATTTGTAGAAATGTATAACCTTCCAAGACTGAACCAGGGAGAAATAGAAAACATGAACAGACCAATCACAAGTATTGAAATTGAAACTGTGATTAAAAACCTTCCAACAAACAAAAGTCCAGGTCTAGATGGCTTCACAGGTGAATTCTATCAAACATTTAGAGAAGAGCTAACATCCATCCTTCTCAAACTCTTCCAAAAATTTGCAGAGGAAGGGACACTCCCAAACTCATTCTGTGAAGCCACCATCACCCTGATACCAAAACCAGACAAAGATCCTGCAAAAAAAGAAAATTACAGACCATTATCACTGATGAGTAGATGCCAATAGATGCAAAAATCCTCAACAAAATACTAGCAAACAGAATCCAACAACACATTAAAAGGATCATACACCATGATCAAGTGGGATTTATCCCAGTGATACAAGGATTCTTCAATATACGCAAATCATTCAGTGTGATACACCATATTAATAAACTGAAAAATAAAAACCATATGATCATCTCAATAGATGCAGAAAAAACTGTTTACAAAATTCAACACCCATTTATGATAAAAACTCTCCAGAAAGTGGGCATAGAGGGAACCTACCTCAACATAATAAAGGCCATATACAACAAACCCACAGCAAACATCATTCTCAATGGTGAAAAACTGAAAGCATTTTCTCTAAGATAAGGAAGAAGGCAGGGATCTCCACTCTCACCACTATTATTCAACATAGTTTTGGAAGTCCTAGCCATGGCAATCAGAGAAGAAAAAGAAATAAAAGGAATACAGATTGGAAAAGAAGAAGTAAAATTGTCACTGTTTGCAGATGACATGATACTATACATAGAGAATCCTAAAGATGCCACCAGAAAAGTACTAGAGGTAATCAATGAATTTGGTAAAGTTTCAGGATACAAAATTAATGCACAGAAATCTCTTGCATTCCTATACTCTAATGATGAAAAATCTGAAAGAGAAATTATGGAAACACTCCCATTTACCATTGCAACAAAAAGAATAAAATACCTAGGAATAAACCTACCTAGGGAGACAAAAGACCTATATGCAGAGAACTATAAGACACTGAGGAAAGAAATTAAAGTTGATACCAACAGATGGAGAGATATACCATGTTCTTGGATTGGAGGAATCAATATTGTGAAAATGACTATACTACCCAAAGCAATCTAAAGATTCAGTGCAATCCCTATCAAATTACCAATGGCATTTTTTATGGAACTAGAACAAAAAAATCTTAAAATTTGTATGCAGACACAAAAGACCCCGAATAGCCAAAGCAGTCTTGAGGGAAAAAAACAGAGCTCAAGGCATCAGACTCCCTGACTTCAGACTATACTATAAAGCTACAGTAATCAAGACAATATGGCACTGGCACAAAAACAGAAACATAGATCAATGGAACAAGATAGAAAGCCCAGAGATAAACCCACGCACGTATGGTCAACTAATCTATGACAAAGGAGGCAAGGATATACAATGGAGAAAAGACAGTCTCTTCAGTAAGTGGTTCTGGGAAAACTGGACAGCCAAATGTAAAAGAATGAAATTAGAACACTCCCTAACATCATAAACAAAAATAAACTCAAAATGGATTAGAGACCTAAATGTAAGACCGGACACTATAAAACTCTTTGAGGAAAACATAGGAAGAACACTCTTTGACATAAATCACAGCAAGATCATTTTTTGATCCACCTCCTAGAGTAACGGAAATAAAAACAAAAATAAACAAATGGGACCTAATGAAACTTCAAAGCTTTTGCACAGCAATGGAAACCATAAACAAGACGAAAAGACAACCCTCAAAATGGGAGAACATATTTGCAATGGAATCAACGGACAATGGATTAATCTCCAAAATATATAAACAGCTCATGCAGCTCAATATTAAAAAAAAAAACAACCCAATCAAAAAATGGGCAGAAGACCTAAACAGACATTTCTCCAAAGAAGACATGCAGATGGCCAAGAAGCACATGAAAAGCTGCTCAACATCACTAATTATTAGAGAAATGCAAATCAAAACTACAATGAGGTATCACCTCACACCAGGTAGAATGGGCATCATCAGAAAATTTACAACAACAAATGCTGGAGAAGGTGTGGAGAAAAGGGAACCCTCTTGCATTGTTGGTTGGAATGTAAATTGATACAGCCACTATGGAGAACAGTATGGAGGTTCCTTAAAAAACTAAAATAGAATTACCATATGATCCAGCAATCCCACTACTCAGCATATACCCAGAGAAAACTATAATTCAAAAAGACCCATGAACCCCAATGTTCATTGCAGCACTATTTACAATAGCCAGGTCATGGAAGCAACCTAAATGCCCATCAACAGACGAATGGATAAAGAAGAAGTGGTACATATATACAATGGAATATTACTCAGCCATAAAAAGGAACTAAATTGGGTCATTTGTAGAGACGTGGATGGACCTAGAGACTGTCATACAAACTGAAGTAAATCAGAAAGAGAAAAACAAATATCATATATTAACGCATATATGTGGAGCCTAGAAAAATGGTACAGATGAACTGGTTTGCAGCCAGAAATTGAGACACCGATGTAGAAAACAAATGTATGGACACCAGGCGGGGAAAGCGGCAGGGTGGTGGGGGTGGTGGTGTGATGAATTGGGCGATTGGGATTGACATGTATACACTGATGTGTATAAAGTTGATGACTAATAAGAACCTGCTATATAAAAAAATAAATTAAATAAAATTCAACAATTAAAAAAAAAAAGGAAATCAAAGAGATGTTTTCCATAATATCAGGAATACATGCCCAATACAAATTATAACTTTTCATAATAAAAATATGTGAACAACCAAAAAAAAAACCAACAGACTTCTGGTCAATTTAATTTATAAAGACAATGCCATTCTACTTAACCTTTATTATTATTTATTTTTCTACTTAAGCCTTTGTTCTTATTTATTATTTTTTATTATTATTTATTATTCTACTTAAATTTATTATTTATTATTCTACTTTCAATTGAACAATGAAAAGATAAATTTTATTGATTTTGATTTTTTAATCACATAATTCAAGTAAACTAACTCAGTATTTTTCAGTGTGGTCTTTAAACCAACTAGATAAGCTACATGACCCAATTCCTTGGGTCCAGGACAGTAATGCTCCTGAAACAGTCTCAGA